>NW_027094440.1:0-98308 GCF_029207755.1 Chamaea fasciata
GAGATAATTACAAACTGGCCGGAAGGAGAAAACTTCGGTCTCACGGACGAAGAGGAACAGGAACCAGTGACACGGGCTGAAGAAGCTCCTCCGTACAACCAACTGCCAGCAGAAGAAACACACTACGCTCTTTTCACTGACGGTTCCTGTCGCATCGTGGGAATGAACCGTAAGTGGAAAGCAGCCGTATGGAGCCCCACACGACAGGTTGCAGAAGCCACTGAAGGAGACGGGGGATCAAGTCAGCTTGCTGAACTCAAAGCTGTTCAATTAGCCCTTGACATTGCTGAAAGAGAGAAGTGGCCAAAGCTCTACCTCTACACTGATTCGTGGATGGTAGCCAATGCTCTGTGGGGCTGGCTGGAAAGGTGGAAAAAGGCCAACTGGCAGCGTAGAGGAAAACCAATCTGGGCTGCTGATGAATGGAAGGACGTTGCCACTCGTGTAGAGAAGCTGCCTGTGAAAGTCCGCCATGTAGATGCCCATGTTCCCAAGAGTCGGGCTAATGAGGAACACCAAAACAACAAGCAGGTAGATCAGGCTGCCAAGATAGAAGTGTCAAAGATAGATTTAGATTGGCAACACAAGGGAGAGTTGTTCCTAGCCCGATGGGCCCATGATGCCTCTGGTCATCAGGGCAGAGATGCCACTTATAAGTAGGCCCGAGACCGAGGAGTGGATTTAACCATGGACAGTATTTCTCAGGTTATCCATGACTGTGAGACATGTGCTGCAATCAAGCAAGCCAAGCGGGTGAAGCCCTTATGGTATGGTGGGCGGTGGTCCAAATATAAATATGGGGAAGCCTGGCAGATTGACTACATCACCCTTCCCCAAACCCGCCAGGGCAAGCGTTATGTGCTAACCATAGTGGAAGCCACCACTGGATGGTTGGAGACCTACCCTGTGCCTCATGCTACTGCCCGGAACACCATCCTGGGCCTGGAAAAACAAGTCCTGTGGAGACATGGCACCCCTGAGAGAATCGAGTCGGAAAATGGGACTCATTTCAAGAATAGTCTTATAAGCACCTGGGCTAGAGAACATGGCATTGAGTGGGTGTACCATATTCCTTATCATGCACCAGCGGCCGGGAAAGTTGAACGGTGCAATGGCCTGCTTAAAACTACCTTGAAGGCACTGGGTGGGGGAACCTTCAAGAATTGGGATATTAATTTAGCAAAGGCCACCTGGTTGGTGAACACTCGAGGTTCCACCAACCGAGCAGGTCCTGCCCAATCTGAGCCCTTGCAAAAGACAGACGGAGATAAGGTTCCAGTGGTACACATGAGAGGTATGCTGGGAAAAACTGTTTGGATTAATCCTGCCTCCAGCAAAGACAATCCCATCCATGGGGTTGTCTTCGCTCAGGGACCAGGTTGCACCTGGTGGGTGATGCAAAAGGATGGAGAGACCCGATGCATACCTCAAGGGGACCTTGTTTTGGGGTGAACTACCCATGACAATGTGGCTGTATCCATATTTGCATATATATATGTATTTTTAACAGTTAAAATTCAATGTAATATGTTGGTATGGGAAAAAAATTCGGGGTGGATAATGTTGGGGGATAGGTTTGTTCTTTTTTTTTCTCTAAAGAATTTTTTCCCCACAAGTTACCAAGGAGACCAAGTGTTGGATAGTGGAGAGTACTTAACCGAAACAAAGAGGTGGACAAAAGGTGGAAGGGGGAGATAACGCAGGTAAAAGACAAAGCTTGAGGCAGCTGCGTGCTTTTCTTTCTCCGGCGTTCGGGGAGACGCGTGTCTGCCGCTCCTCGAGGATCTCAGCCGCCGCAGAGCACGCCGAGCAGAGAATGGCTGTTGCTGGCTGGAGGAGTTTCACTGTGGCCAAAGGGATCCAGTCCTGGGAAATCTACTATCACCAGTTCGACCTGAATCCTGAGTTTTCCCTGCCACCTGCGGGAGCTGGTCCAGGCCCTGCCTCGCCTTCGGCTCCTTCGGCGCTGCTCCTCTTGCTGCAGTGTCACCCTGCACCCCCTGCGCTGCCGGGACATCCTGCCCCTGCCTGCCGGGACACCCTGCCATCCCAGCTACCAGCCCGGGACTTTTCCACTGTTTCAGCTTGGTGCTCTGAGGATCCTGCAGGGACAGCGAAACCAAACTGCCCTGGGTTTTGTGAAACAAAGCCCTCAAGGTTCTCGGTACTGTTGTCGTTTGTCATTAATGCTGTAGTTGTTTGGTGGGGGGGGAGTTTTTTGTGTTTGTTTGCTTTGTATTACATACTAGTAAAGAACTGCTATTCCTATTTCCCAAATCTTTGCCAAAGAGCCTCTGATTGTAATTTTACCTAGCAGATACCTGTCTTCCTAAACCAAGACATGGGGACATGGAGTTTTCTTAACAACAGGAAACACACATGCTCCATGGTCCCTGACACAGCGTGCAGCTCACTGGGCAGGGGGGTTAAACCCCCTAGAGACGGGCGACCCTCTGGCAATAGTCGGCACCTCAGAGCAACTCCTAGAAAACATACACAAAGCTGCATGCTTGCAAATGATACAGGAAAGAAAATTAATCTCTGGCTGTGAGTCGCCAATGCAACAGCCTGTCAAACCTGAGATTATGACCCCCCTCATTCGAGGTTTGCCAGAGTCTCTTAAACCAACAGCAATTTTTCTTCCAAAAACAATAGCATCTATCACTCCGGTAGATTGACTTGAAAGATTTCTTGGCCATACAAGAGATCAAACTGGTTCCACTGACTCCTCACCTTTTACAACTCCTAGCACACAATCTAACAGCAGTCATAAAGTTTGGACATGGAGTGAGGTAGCAGAGGAGTTAATAAGTTACAGTAGAAAATATGGACCAGTGAAATACTCAGAGGACAAACCAGAAAAACCCAGAGGAGTCAGGCACATTGCCTCTCCTAATGAAATACCAGAAAAGGGAAAACAAATTTCAAACCGGCAGCAACTGTGGTTGCTAGGACTGAAAAGGGGAGTTCCACGAGAAGTAATGGATAAATTGCTGTATGATAAATTGGCTAAAATAATTTCCAATTGACCCTGTCCCAAACCTATTGTGTTGGAATCATCCAACCGACAGCCCAGCGCACCTCCTCTTCCGCAAGCCTTGGGCAACAAGCCACAGCACTCCCTAGCACAAGTTTTAAACAATGGGACACAGCAAGAGAGAGATGTTCAACAGAAAATAATTTCTCCCTTAGAAAGCCTTGGTTTGCAAATCCCCTCAGAGAAAATACAAAAACCTTTTCAAGAAGTGAAATTTTTAGGAATCTGGTGGAAAGGAGGTATGGCATGTATCCCACCAGACACTCTAACCTTAGATCAAATTAAAGTGCCTGAGTCCAGGAAAGATCTACAGCATGCCTTGGGATTATTAGTGTTTTGGGGAAAACACATTCCAGATTTTTCAATTTTTGCCAGGCCTCTTGATGATTTGTTGAGAAAGGGAGTAAAATGGGACTGGAGCCCTTCTCAGGAAGAAGCATTACAACTGTTGATTTTTGAAGCCACAGCTCATCAGGCCCTAGGCCCGATCCACCCAACAGATCCTTTTCAGGTAGAATGGGGATTTGCTTCCTCAGGGTTGTCAGTACACATATGGCAGTGGGGTCCTGAGGGTCCGACATGGCCTGTTGGTTTTTATTCCCGTGGTTTCAGAGATGCTGAAAAGAGGTATATTATCTGGGAAAAAGGCTTGTTTGTGGTTAGCCTAGTTCTCATAGAAGTAGAGAAGATTGTACCACAACAACCAGTTGTTTGGAGAGGGCCTTTCCAAGTTTTTAAGTCAGTCACTACTGGGACTCCCCCAGCTGACGGGGTGGCCCAGACAGCCTCAGTAAGAAAGTGGTGTGCTCAGATTGAATATTATTGTAACATCTTCTCAATAACTGAAAGAGCTGTGGAAAAAAACTGGCAGTACAAGAAGCAGAAAACTTGGATAGCATCCAAGACAAACCTGCCTCAGTCATTACCCCTCCCTTTTCTCCCAAACAGTCAGCAATTCCTTGGTTTACTGATGCTTTTCCTTTTGGCCCAACAGCTCTAAGCATATTCCCCTCACTACAGGGACCAAGCGATTCCAAGAATCCAGCACATTACCCTGGACAACGTGTTTTGGTGGACTTCCCCACAGTGGGAGAGGTACCACTAGTGCTAAAACTCCCTCTGAACGAATACCCATGGGTAACCTTTGATGCTCTAGGGAAAGAGTATCGAATAAATGCACACTGGAGAATTTCCATCATTCTAACTTTCTGCCTTCTGGTGGCAGATTCTGTTGTGCTTACTTTTCACAGGAGAACTCCGAGGGACATGAAGGCCATATAAACCATGATAAATATTTTAAATTGGGAATTTTTAGAAGTATTAATGAAAAAATTGGCTGCCAAAACTAGGGATTTGACCAAATTACAGAAACCATTGCAGTTATCCTTATTGGCTTTGGGGACACATCAGTGGTTGCTATCAAACATATTACCAAATTGGGAAAAGGTGAATGTGAATGATCACAAAATGATAATTGATGCTCTTGGTGCTACACAAAACAGTGGTTTTTTGGCTCTTAGCTGCATCCAGACACAGCTTTGGATGCAGACAGTTGTTGCCTCAATCATAAGGGAAGAAGAAGGCACTTTTCCTACTGAAATTCGGAAAATAATTTGGGACAATGCAAATGATTTTGAAAAGGAATTCCAATCCTGGTAGAAATTGGTCAACTTTACCTATAACCCCAATACCAACACAGTTACAGCTTTTGTAATAACCATATGTAATGTTTTGGTACACTTGATATTGTTAATGCAATCATAGCTCAAGACATTTGTTTGAACACAGAACAAAATATCTGCCACTTTGAAATTCACCCTAACCAGACTTCTGAAACAGTGCTAATATATATAGGCAATGGGTGTGCATGCTTTAAAACTGCTTGTGATGTAGTGTTTGTAGAAGAAATAGTGGTGAATCTTAAGAATCACTCAAATTATTGTGTTTGTAACTTTACTACAATTACAGGATGTGATTTTTTGTACATAGGCCCAGTTACCTCTTATCACCTTTTACAATCTGATTATACAGTGATGCACAAATTATTGCCTCCCCTTATTGGGATGAATTTTACTTTAGTGAAGCAATTGTTGCTTCATCAGGACTTAAATGAGATTTTTGGAAAAGATCAAGAAAAACAGAGAGAAAACCCTGGTAACTATTCATCACAATGTGAGAGAAATACATCATGTCATGGAAAGGGTAAGAAAAGATGCTGAACACAGGTGGTGGGATACCCTTTTTGGGTGGTTACCTACTGCCACAGGTATCCTGAACAAAGTGTGTCATCCCATTGTTGTTCTTTCGATTTTGGTTTTGATTGGTTTTGTCTTATCAGTCATTTTATACATCCTAAATTGGAAAATGATGAAGAAGTTGACACACTTGGCATCTATAATGGAAGCACACAGTTTAGTCAAGACCCCTTTTGCAAGAGACACTCCCAAAGTTATTGACATGAGATGTACTACCCAAACAGCGAAAATTAGACCTCCAATAGCAGATTAATTTGAAATTGTTGGTTGCTTGTTTTGATTATTGTTGTTTGTTTTAATTATGTTATATTTTAATCAAAATTAAGCTTTTGTTTGAAAATTGTTATAACTTTAAGGAATTTTATGATTTGTTTTGTTTATTTTGAAGAAATTGTTTTAATCAATATTGATTCATTTTGTTTTGCTTCTATTTCCTTTTTCTATTTTTTCCTCTTTCTCCCTCTTTCTTTCACACACACTCTCTACTGTCTCTTTTTTTTTCCGGGATATGCTACTAACATGGACGAGTCCTGAAGACTTCGCAAGACTACGGAACCCTGCAGAAGGAGCTCTCTTGACGACAATCATGAGTCACGGGGTGGTGCAAGAGACGGTCTGAAGATCCCTCATCTGCCTCACGACCATCGTCAAGGACAGAGACTGAAACCCCTAAAAGGGACTTTAAAATCTCAACACAGGAGTTCTGGCCTGGCTGAGGTGGGATGTTGGCCAAGTGCTGCCTGCAGGTGTGTTTGATGGAAAACACCCAGCACCCATATGGGAACATCAGAACCTGAGCAGAAACAATGGGCAAGTCACGGTGAAGTGACCGCGCCTGCTGACACTGCACCTGCTGACTTGGACTGGTTGACACTGTACCTGCTGACGACCGACTTGTTCTGAGTTCTCTAAATGAACACACTGCAATGATTTCCCCCACCTTTTTGGCCAACTGCCTGTCGCTTCGGAGAGGACTATAAAAACCCTGGAGACTCCCGCTCACTTTTGAGATCTCCCCACTGGAGAAGATTGCGTCTATAGGCATCTTCAAAAGCCTCGAGGACTCGACCCTCCATGTTGGTAGCTATAATCCCCTTCCCCTCTTTTTCTGTCTCTCTTACTATTCTCTTTTCTCTCCCCACTATCGCATTTGTTGGCACTAAATAAAGGTGCATTTGTGATTGAGTAAACTGAGTTTGTCCCCCACTGTGTCTTTTGCGCTCTGAGATCCCTAAAACGAACCATCACGAACCCCGCTTGTGTGAGTGGATCGTGACAGTGTGCTAAAAGAAATGTGAGGGGGTAGAAGGTCAATACCAAAAATCAAACCAAATTAATCCTTCCTTTTTTTGTTTTTTGCTGTGTTTCCATCTGTTTCCATCTTTCCATTTGCTGTGTTTCCAAAGCAAGGAAGGGGCAGGAGTTTAGGAGGGGCTGGTTCAGCTCAGCCTTGCTGATAAAGCAATTTGAGTTTTCCCTCGTCAATCTGTTTCATTAACTAAAAATGCAGAATTGGAGAAGTTGTTGGATATTTTTGCGTTTTTCTGCAGCTGGCTGCAGGAGACTTTGCTCAGACCGGGGGTTGGGGCTGTCCAGCCTGGAGAAGAGAAAGACCTGGGGAGATTTCATTGGGGCCTTCCAAGACCACAAGGGAGCCTGAAAGAGCTGCAGAGGGACCTTGGACAAGGACCTGGAGCACCAGGACAAGGGGGAATGGCTTTAAACTACAGGAGGAGAGATTTAGATGGGATCTTGGGAAGGAATTCCTCCCTGGGAGGGTGGGGAGGGCTGGGCTGGAATTCCCAGAGCAGCTGTGGCTGCCCCTGGATCCCTGGGAGTGTCCAAGGCCAGGTTGGAGCCCCTGGGACAGTGGGAGGTGTCCCTGCCCGTGGCAGGGTGGGGCTTGAAGGTCCTTCCATCCCAAATTCCATGATTCCAACCCAAAGATAACCTGGATTGGAGGCAGCAGTGCCTGGGGGCTAAAGCACCTTCCCAGCTGTTATCAGAACAGGAGTTGCAGACATTTTATCCCTGGGTTTTCTTCCTTGTCCCTCAGCTGGGAGGTGATGGGAATGACCAGCAGGAGCTTCCCCAGGCCCTGGGAGTGGAACACTGGGAAGGGGACACTGGGAGTGGGACACTTTGGGAACGGGATACTTTGGGAGTGAGACACTGGGAATGGGACACTGGGAGTGGGACACATTGGGACATTTTGGGAGTGGAGACACTTTGGGAATTGGACACTGTGGGAATGGGACTCTTTGGGAATGGGACACTTTGGGAATGGGACACTGGGAATGGGACATTTTGGGACAGTTTGGGAACGGGACTCTTTGGGAGTGGGACGCTTTGGGAGCGGCACTTTTACAACCATTATTGGCTTTGTGGTTTATCCTGAGACAACAGACCCAACCATAAATTGTCACTTCAGGGCCAGCATTTAGTGCCAGCTCAGGGAAATGCAGGGTGGTTGTGGCAGGTATTAAACACCCCCAATAAATCCTGGAGGAGGATCCCAGGGTAACAATGCCTGCTTGCCAAATCTGTTTGCAGAGCGCACAAAAGCAACGAGGAAAACATTGCAACAGCACCAAGGTTTTCTCACAGCTCCACCACAGGCTGCTGCCTCAGCAAAGCTGATTGTTGGTGCTTTTCTTCCAGCCCCAAACTGGGATTGAGCCAGGCCCTGCATCCATTGGGACTGGGATGCTGTGGCTGTAGGATAAACCCCCAGCCAAGCCCCGCAGGGAGCCATTTATCCTGTTTGGAGCCCGTTTATTTTTCTCCTTCCCCTGAAGATGTGTGTGAGGAGCAGAGATTCAGCCAGACCCTCTTCCCAGGCCCATGGGATGTGTGTTTCTTTCCCGTTTCCTGGAAGCGCTCGGTGTTTGGGGAAGGTTGCTGGGCCACGAGGAGCTGCTGGACACCATCCACAGCCCCTCTCAGGCATTTTCTGCTGGGTGGGACTCCCTGAAAATCCCTTCAGCTTTGTAGGGAAAGCACTTTTCCTACGGGGCACACAGGGTGTGAGGCTGGCTCTGGGAAAGAAATATTCCCAGGGAAGAAAGGCTGGGAACGTGCTGACGGCAGCACTGCTCTTTCAGGTGTCACTGTAAGAAGCTTCTAAAAAGCTCCATTTCTGCTTGGTGGGCAGAAAGTGCAGGAAAAAGTGCTGGGAATGTCCACGTGGACTTCAATTAGCATCAAGCAGCATCACAAGTGGTTTCGTCCAGGCAGGAGTCACAGTCACTGTGAGATGATGAAAACGGAGATGGGATCTGCTTGAGGCGGATGGTGCAGCGGCTGCTCACCTGCGACCTGTATCCCTCAGGGTACCCATTTCTTTAGAACACTATGAAGAACAGAGGGAATTGAAAGTCCACTGCAGTTTAGGTTGTTCTTCACGAGATTGTTCAAGTCGAGCACAGCCATTCTGTTCAGCAGACACACGGGCAGGGGCTTCTTGGAGCGCTGCTCTGGCACCCATTCTTTGGAGGAGGGGATTGCAGGAAAGAAGAAAAGAAGCTCATCAACTACTGAAGAGGAAGAGTCACTGACAGGAAGCAGTGGGTTAAGAAATGTGAGGGGAAAAAAGGCAGAAAACATGAGGTGACAAGTGTGAGAAATGGGAGTGGAAAAAGGAGGGAAGTGTGAGGGAGGAAAAGGGAAGGAAACCTGAGTGGGAAAGGCTGAGAAAACTGAGGGGAAAATGGTGAAGATGTGAGTGAAAGTAGGAGAGGAAGGTGAGAGGAGGAAAAGGCAGGAAATATGATGGGAAAATTCTAAGAAACATGATCAGGGAAGGCTGAAAAACATAGAGGAAAAAATGGAGGGAAATGTGAGGGGAAGAGAGGGAGAAAATTACTGGCAGAGAGAGAGAAACAGGCAGCAAATGTGAGGGGAACATTGTGAGAATCCTGAGGGGAAAAGAGGGAGAAACCAGAGGGCAGAAAAAGGCAGAAAACATTAGGGGGAAAAAAAGGGTGGGAAGTTGGATGGGAAAAGTGGCAGAAAACAGGAGTGAAAAAAGGGCAGAAAATGCTAGAGGAAAAGTAGAAGCAACATGAGGGGAAAAGAATGATGAACGTGAGGGGAAAAGTGGGAGAAATGTAAGAGGGAAAGCCTGGGAAACATGAGGGCAAAAGTGAGAAACATGAGGAGACAACTTGGAGAAAAATGACTGAGGAAAGGAGAAAAGCATGAGGGGAGAAAAGGGCAGGATAAGTGAGGGGAAAATTGTGAGAATCGTGAGAGAACAAAAAAGCAGGAAAAAGCGGGAAGTTGGGGAAATGTGAGAGGCAAAGCATGAGGAAAGGGAGCTGAAAAGGGTGGGGAAAATAAGTAAAACTTGGGAGGCAAACATGAGAGGAAAACTGTGAGACTCGAGAGGGGGAAGGGGTGGAAATGTGAGAGGGAAAAGAACAGGAAATGTGAAGGGAGAAAAGGAGAGAAGGCAGGATTGGCATGACAGCTGAAATGATTCCTAACACATTCCCCCATGCATTTGCCCATTTATTGCACTAGCCCAGGGCTTCTCTGTATGTCCGTCTCCCCCTGTGCCTTGATTCCTGTTCGGAAGCAGTAGAAGTGCAGGATGTGCCCACCAGCAGGAGCTGCTCCAGGCTGGGAAGGGGCCAGGTGGTGCTGATTTCCAGAGGCTTCTGTGTCCCAGGTGAGGCCAGGGCAGGAGTGGGTTGAAAGGTGCTGCTGCTGCTCCTCTGTGCCAGAGAGCCCTGGCTGGGCAGGGCACGGCGCCCACTGCACTGCGGGCTCTTTCTCCTGCCACAGCTGGGCACACCTGGCAACAAATCATGACGACTTGTGGGGAAACCAAGGGCTTTGTGGAGGCTGCATTGCTCTGCACACACCCGGGCCACCTGCAGCACAGAGCTTTGGCCCCCAGAAATGTAAACCCGAGGGGAACAGCTGGAAAAGGTTTCATTTTCACCTTTCAATAGAAGCGACTAAAATCAAAGTTACCAAGAAGGGCTCCGATCCCTGGTGCCAGCTCGGTGTGAGAAAGGAGGCATGACTTTATTTCAGTGCTGGGTGCGTGGGGAATCACTTTCCTAACACGTGCTCAGCCAGAAATCCCACCTACTCATTTGTAACCATGGAAATAAGACCTACTCATTACTTTGCTGAAACTCACAGGCTAAACATTCCCTCAAATTAGTTGACATATTTAAACCACTTCTCAGAAGTTACTGACAGGAGAGTAGGGCTCTCTTGCGAGTCTCAGGTGGTCATTTGGGGAACATCCCATTCCTGCAATTCTCCTCTGATGCCCAAGAGCCTCCTACAACCACTCTTTTCCCCTTGAATTCATTCCAGCTACATTCTTAGGAAGACTACTCTATTCTCAAGGCTAAGGTAGCCACTTGCACACATCAATCACTGCTCCGGAGGAATAGAGGGCTTAACACTCTGTTAATGCAAAGGGAATTCACAATTTGTTACAGTTCAACATTTTCTCAAAACCTGCCTTCTCTGGGAATTGCTCACAAGCATGTCCTCAATGCACCTTGAAAATGTTTTTGCTGACTGAAGCCAGAGTGTGTCTTTCCTTCAGCAATTCAGAAGAAAAACACAAACTGCCTACTGAAACCCTTCTGCTCCCTTCCAAATCAGTTCACTGCTCAAGCACGAGCCACAGGCTCATGCCCGATTCCCTCAGTGAGATAGGAGGTAATATTTTGCTGCAGCTGCAGGGTTATTAGAAGAAAGAACGAAAACTGTTGGTTCTTGGGGTTGTTATTTAGGGTTTGGATTGGTTCTAGTTGATTTGTTGGGTGTTGCTGTGAGCTGGGAGAAAGGCCAGCGTGAAGACCAAACCAAAAGGGAAGTAGGAGAAGAGGGGAGGGGACAGAAAAGGAGGCGGTGGGGACAGAATACAAGTTTCCTTTTACCCAGCCAAAGGGAAAGGGGACACGGTTCACCCTGGACTGGGAAAGGCAGTAAAAAGCAGCATTTTCTGTGTGTGTGTTGTGTGTGTTGTGTGTGTGTTTGGCTCTTGGGAGAGGGAGATACACACCCAGCTCAGGGGAATCCTTCCTAAGAAACAGTTCTCTTTGGCTTTGAGGACTTTTTCCCCATTTAATTTCATCTAAGAGTTGGCTCCTTTCTAACACCCTTCTCCCAGCAGCTCAGGGCTGCATTGCACAGTGCTTGCTGTGTGCCAGAGAGCTCAAAGCAGGCTGGCCTGGCGCCCTGGAATATTTCTGCAGAACACTCTGCATTTCACCCCTTTGCTCTGGCTCAGTGCACAACTCCAGCACTGCAGGCGCTTCCTCCCAGAGCCGTGTGAGGCCCCGGCTCCTGCAGATGTGACCTGACAAGCTGTCCCTGCCTGCCGCTGGCCTCGCTTCCCCCGGCAGAAGCGCCGTGCCTGAAGGAGGCTGCCCTGTGCCGGAGCCTGCGGAGCAGCCCGGCTCCCTCCCCTGTGCCCAGAGCGCTGCACACACTGCTCGCCTTGGCCAGGAGTTAGAGGGCAGCCGGCACAAGGGTGGCAATCCTCAGCCAGGCCTGCAGCCCTCGGCTGTGGTTTGCCTTTCTCTGCTCCTGTGCACGCTCCGGACGGCCGATGCCACCGGTCTGTGCTGTGCCCAGCACGGCCACGCTTCCCCTCGGGAGCAGCCGGCTGCCAGCTGGGCTCTGAGAGCGCAGGATTCGCCCGGGGCCCCCAAGAGGCACCCAGGGCCGGGCTGCTGCCTCTTGCAGCTCCAAGGGCCTCCTTGCAGCTGCCTCTGCCCAGGCTCAGGCTGCTCCGGGCTCTGCCAGGGCTCTGCTGGGGCTCCAGCCTGGGCAAGGCAGGGCCTGGGCTCACCCTGCAGCCGCTGACAGCTCTGCACCAGCTCTGCGCCTTTCCCAGCAGCCTCCCTGATCTTTCTGCTGTCTCACTTGGGCAAAACTCTCCCCCAGACAAAGAGATTGCACTTAGGGATACAAATGCAAGTGGCAGCAACCCAAATGCTCTCGAGTCAGAGCTCAAGGCCTGCATCTGCACAGGGTATTTGGGCTGCCCCACTCGTCCTTTGGTTCTGCCTGCAAATGCCACTGCCCTTTCTGCCTCAAACACAAGTGCCACGGCTGGGTAAAACCCAGCCCCTGGGCCATATTCCAAAGGCACTGCGGTCCGGAGAGCATGACGAAAGAAGAGCCTACTCCCCCTTCAAACCGTACCAAAGAAGGCATCAATGTCACTTTCCACCTCTAAGCAAAAATGGACAGTTCAGAAGGAAATGTTGAGCATTCTCACAGGCTCAGAAGGAGGAGAATCTTCAAAATGACTTGAGGTTTCAGAAACTTTATTTACAATCCTAGGCCAAAATACTACCCTACAATCCTAGGCTAAAATCCTACTCTACAATCCACTACGATGCTGGTGATGGAAGAAAAAGTTTTTAAGTGACTGGTCCATTCCTGTCAACTCCTTCCACCTCTTAAAGGTAAGGATGAGTGGCACCAGGCTGGATGTAGGCTTGGCCGATGTTACAAATGGATGCTGCACAAAGGAAAACAAAAAAGCCAAGAATGAACCATTACTTTCCAAGCTAAGAGCCCCAAAATAAGGGTAATCTTTTTTTCAATGAAAATGGGGATTGAGTCAGAGTAGGTCTAAGGAGCAACAGTGGGACAACAGTGGCACAGCTTACTGCAAGAGCTGCTAAATGTCCCAGGCCTGGAAATATTTCAGGTCTGAGCATCCTGATCTCTTGAAAGACGCCCCTGCTCATTGCAGGGCACTTGGACCAGATGACCCTTACAGGTCCCTGCCAGCCCAGCCCAGTCTAGGATTCCTGGCTGTTCTCATTTGAACAGCACCAAGAGTGGAGGTGAGGAGGACGAGGCTCATCTGATGCCTGGCACTTCAGTGCAGGAGGAGCCCGTCCCTGGGACACTGTTTCCCCTGCAGCCCCTTGGCATTTTACCTGCAGCAGCTCCTTGGCAGACCAGCGCCGCTCCTCGTCTCTCTGCAGGCAGCAGCTCAGGAAGTCACGCAGCAAAGGGGAGAGGAGCTTGGGCTGCTGCAGCTCTGGGATCCCTTTGGTGGCTATCAGGAATCGAGCCTGGAGAAAAAGGAAAGACGAGTCTCTCAGCTGCTTCTTTCACATCTGGAACTGCTCTCCCAGATCCCATTGTTTCAGCTGCACTCTGCAGTGGCAGTTTCTGCCGTGGCACAGAGGAAGAGATGACTTTCCTGGACCAACAAAAAACCCAAAGCCTGATGCAGTCACAGCTTTTCCAGCATCCAGCAGATCTTGCCCTGGCAGCTGATTTCATTGACTGACCTCCTTAGTGGAAACTACATCAGCAAAAGCACCTTTGCTTCTCCGAGGATTCACCTGACCAGCTTGACAGGCTAGTTGGAAGAGGGACTTTGCTCTACTAACTCACTCTAGTATTTCCAAGGAGTATGACATGAAAAGCATCCCTGCAGCACTTGTTGGTCCCTTAAGCACAGCTGCTATAAAAGTCATCAAGCTTTTTCCTTGGTTCTTGAAAACAATGGTAATTAAAAGTAAAGAAAGGAAATCCCTCAGTTAAGGCAAGTTTCCCTGTGAGAAGAATGGGGGTACACTTCTCTCCAAACCACTGCTTTAGAAACTTTGTTGGGTTTGGGTTTCTTTCCTTCATTTCAGGAAAGAGAACAGCAGCTCTAAGATGCTTGTTTCCTGTTAGTAGGGCCATCTACACGGCCAAAAGAGCTGGAACGACTTCTAAGCCAAAGCCCAATGTTGCCTGAGAAGGGAGATTGTCTGCCTGGGCTAAGGCTTGAGTTCCCCCATGGATGCAACCAAAACCCCAGCAGATGCTGATGTGCTGCCGGGACTTTTTCAGAAAGGGACCATGGTGAAAGTAGTTCCAGCAGATGGCAATGGAATTTTGTCCAATGGCACACAGAACGTGGGATGGGGGAGAAAGACAGCGGGATCAGAGAGTATTTACACCTTACCACGAGAGGACCTTTATTCCCGTAAGGAGGTTCTCCTTCCACCATTTCAATGCCCACAATTCCAAAAGACCAGATGTCTGCTTTGGGGCCATAGGACTCAGCTTTTGCAATTTCAGGCGCCATCCACCAAGCAGTCCCGGTCACCGATCTCCGTCTACTCTGCTCATAGGTGAGTTGAGCAGAGAGGCCAAAATCAGCTGGGGAGAAAGCAAAAGACCGTTTTTATTTGAATCCTGTGCAATTAGGAAAGCAAGGAAAAGAATTGCCCAGTTGAAGTTGGAGAATGTGCTGCTGAATCTCCTGGACAACTGTCCCTGCTCTGTTTCCTCAGGACTTTAGCCAAGGAAATATGGCATTGGCTGCTTCAAAAATCCCCACATTTTTTACACGGCCTCCAGCAGTGTCTTTTCTTCCCCTGAAGCTTTAGACTTGTAGCCCCCTCCCTCTGGAAGGGACACACACAGAGCAATGCCACTGTGCACTGCTCGATCCTTGCCATTGGTCTGTGCACGTTGCCACCGTGTGCTCAGCTCACAACAGGCTCCCTGCACTGCCACCAGCACCATTTTGGGGGGGCTGGCACTCACTCAAAAGCAGCCCCACAGCCCACATATCCCTGGAACGCTGCACCTGCCCAAGAATATACTGACCCAGCTTGACAGAGCCATCCGTTTTGAGGAGAATGTTGAGGCTCTTCACATCTCGGTGTATCACGTTGTTGGAATGGAGAAAATCCAGTCCTTGCAGGCACTGAGAGAGAAACCAGAAACGGGAGGGCAAAAATCAGTGATGTGATTTTATCACACAACAAAGGAAAGAGCTCTCCAAGATTCCCTCTGCAGGGGAATGAGGAGTAATGGCAGAAGACAGTGCCGTTGAGGGCAAGAGCTCGCTGCTCCAACACAGGCAGAGCAGCACCTTTCTAAAGAAAGGCATGTCAGCTTGTCAAAGAGCAACAGCAACTGCTGGTGTAGACTCTGCCCTGCAAACCAGCCAGGATGACTGCTGCTGCAGTGCATGTGCTCAGAAGTACAGAGCACTCTGGCTGCACTGCTAACCTTTCCAGCTGAGGACTCAGAGAAATGAGTCTTTCTTCTTTGCTGCTCCTTTCAAACAGTGCCACCCCCACCTTTGCTTTTACAGGCAAGGAATGCAGTGCAGACAGGCCAAAGAGGCAAGATGGAGAAGAGCAAATACAAGAGCCAGAGTGAGAATGCAACAGCGGGAGAGAAGAGGACAAGAACAGAGTCCAGTGAGTGCAGGGGCACTGGCAGGCTGTTCACTTGAGAGGCTCTTGCTTGCCCAGAGCATATCAGCCACACAGAAACAAAGCCTGGCTCACGGAATCACTCCTGTCCTGAGCCCCTTTCCCAGACAATACTGCCCAAGCCCTGGGACGCACAGATGGGATCCCTCACCTCTCGACTGATGGTTGCAACGTGGTGTTCACATATGCGAACCTCAGCGATGACATCATCCAGAGAGCCTCCATCCATGTACTCCATCACCAGCCAGAGTTCGTCGAGCACAAGGTAGCTGAAAGAAGGGAACAAGGCCATGCAGATGAACATGCATACATTGGTTTCTTTGCTTGATTCTTGTTTCCGGGTCCCTTTGTGACAAGGACAGAATTCAAGGAATAGACACTCCCTTTAGGCTGTGCATTGTTTGCAGTCTGTGCAGTCTCAAGGAGAACAGCACATCTGTGAAAAAGGAGATATTTTAGATGGCCAGCAAGCAAAAAGTACAGTTTAGTATCAGCCAAGATGAAAAACCTGTCCCGCATGGTATTTCTGGAAAGGAGCACCTAGTGTTCCTGGCATGGCCAGCCCTGGAAAAGAGGGGCAACAATCCAAGGGAAATCCTCTCTAGCATGCTTCATCAGCATTGAAGAAACTTGAAAAAATCAATCTTGAGACAACATGGAGGCAGTGAGCTTACAAGGTATTGACTTAGTATGGGAGGGTTGATTCAGGTTTTTGGCCAATGTTCCAGCTCAGTGTTTGAAAGTCAGGGAAGACACACGCAGGCAAAATACACTCTCTTCCCATCCATTGGAGATGAGTAGAGAAATAATAATTAACTGATTATTAACAGCTCTATTTTCTGCCAGTGTCCAAAGTGGGGTTTTAACCTCGCATGCTCTTACTACGGAAACAAACCTTCATGGGAAGAGACCATGACCACTCACCTGTCTAAATAATCCACAATATGGGGACTCTTATTCTTCTTTATGATCATGATTTCATTAAGCGCTTGTTGATTCCTATTCAGTCCTTGAAGATTGATTTTCTTAATGGCCACCTAGAATGACACAGAAAATCAGTAACTTTAGAAGCTGGTGGAATGAGACCACAACACACATGGAGCGAGTGATTTTGCAATGACACAGGTGAGCTCTGCCAAAGTGCCTTGCGATTAGACAAAGGAGTAATTAGGAACTGACATTCCTACAGCTCATTTCTCTGCTCCTTTGGGGGCCAGTTCCAGGACACGTGGCCACTGACCACAATTTGCCTTGTCCACTTGTTAAAAATGGTGTCTCAACTCTCACCCCCCAAAGCTCTGAGCACACTCTCTGTTTCTCTGTCCGTACTTCAGAGGAAGAAATGCGTGCCTTGGTACTCTGTGGATACATCTCGGGCTATAGGCAAGGCTTAGGGCTTTTAGGGACGCCTTGCAGATCTCTCCCTACGTGCAGTTCCCAAGTGCAGCACTGCAGGTGGCTAAGGAACTGGCAGGAACATTCAGATGTATTTGCTGGCAGCCAGAAATGGGAATTGAGGACTCTGAAGCCGTAGCCCCAGAGAGCAGTGAGATGCTGCAAGGCACCACCTTTGTTGGAGCAATTGAGAGCCAGGGAGAGCGTCCTTCTCTGAAAGGAACCGCTGCCCTCCTTGCCTTCCTTCTGGCAGCTGAGCAGGACAAAGACTGTCCCAAATGCAGCTGGCTGGCTGGCACCAGTCCGTGCTTCTTGTTCCTTTGCAGCACAGCTCTAGCCACAGCTGCAGCCACAGCTGACACGAGAGAGGAAAGCCCTGGAGAGCAGCAGAATCTGCAGGGGCTCTTGACATTTACCTGTCGTCCTGTGGCAGTGTCGATGGCTCTGCAAACCTCTCCAAAAGCCCTAGAAACAAAACAGCAGCAAAGAAAGGAGAAGCCATTTAGACCTTGGAGTGAAAGCCAGTCCAGACAGGAGATGTCTGCTGGAAATGCCTCCAACCTGCAGCATGCAGGAGGGCTCTGCCAGAAGGCAGATGATGCATTTTCCTCTCCAGTGCATGGGCACTGGGCCTGTTTCTGAAGCATTGGGGTTTAGTGCCTCAGCTCAAAAGGCCAGGTGATTCTTTCATCTTGGATTTCAGTTTCTAAACTGGGCAGTTTTTATCCTGATCACACTATTTCCTTCAGCAAACTCTTGGGAAGAAATGTTCCTTCAAACAGTTATCTGCCTGCTACAAAAAGGGGTGGTTGCTGTTTCTGGCAATGAAATCCAAGTGTCTTTGACAATTCCTTCTGACTACACTTCCAAATTCTGGCTGGTACTGAGAGATGGGGCAGACTAACCCCAGTGTCTGAATATGTTTGCAACTTGCCTGACTTCACCCTTGACAGATATTCCAGCAGCAAATCGTTGCCCCAAGATTGTGTACAAGTAACTGTGGTTGGACTCACCCTCTGCCAACAATTTCCTCTTCAATGTATTTCTTTCGGGGATTTTCCATGCTCGCCATTTGCCCTGAGGGAAACAAAATGCAAGATGTTCACTTGAAAGCAGAGATCCCACTATCCAGGAGATATAAAAGGCAGCCCTGCTGGGGCTGTGCAGTCTGGCCTTCTGAGTCCTTTGTGGCCAGCTGCGTAACAACAACAACTGCAAGAACTGCAACAAGACAGGCAGCTCTGCAGTACAAGCAGGCCAGCACTGATTTCTACAGTCCTTTGAAGAGATCTCTTGACAGCAAACAAAGCACAGGGAGATGCATTCCCAGGAGAGGAGGGCATCTTCCCCACCTTGCAGCACTTTACCAAAAGAATGCCTTTCCCTTTGTAAACCCAAGCAGCTCATGCTCTAACCAATCCCAAGGGGCCTTCAGCAGCAGGACCCTCACCCTTGAGGAGCAGGCTGAGCTGGAAGACGCCCTTGCCCGTGGCCCACGTGAAGAACCACACTGCTTCTCCTCCCCCTGACAGCAGGGATCAGTCCCTGCCATTGCACTCGCCCTCTCAGCCCCGCACACGTGCCCACCTTCCCGCAGCGGGCAAGGGCAGCAAGGACAGCAGTGCTCCTCAGGTGCCGGCGGGACACGGACAGCTGCCCAGAGGAGATGCTGACCCTCTGTGAGCCCAGCCCAGGCCGTGCAGGAGCCAGCCCAGAGCAGGGGCTGCTGCCTCGGGGCAGCTCCGCGCTGCAGCGGCCGGCCGGCAGCGGCACTCTCCCAGCTAAGGAAGGCTCCAGCCTCGGCGCTCACACCAGCCCTTAGGGCCAGGGCAGCCACCGCCACAAAGCTGCCAAAGCCCAGGCACCAGCACTGACAAGCAATGGCAAGAAGGCACGGCCACACCCAGCCCCTTCCAAGCTGCTGCCCCCACTGAGGACACGGCAGGATTGGCTTGGAGAGCAGACACACCCAGGTGCACGTCAGTGCCCTTTTGTGCCAACAGGTGACGGGAGACAGAGAGTCAGCTGGGCTCTCTTCTCAGCCCCACCAGGTCTTATCTGAGGGCACAGGACCGGCAGCTGCTCTGGGCAAGAAGCAGCTTCAATGACTTGTGCTGTAGAATCACAAAGGGCTTGATGTGTTTTCCTAGAGACTGATCTGAGCAGGGCTTGGGCCAGTGGGTAGCATTCTAACAGTCATGGGAATGACTGGGAATCAGGTAGGAAAAAGTGTCATGGATCTGAGGAATATACAGCAGATGGGCTCGAGGCTCACACTTGAGAAATGCCTACAGTGCACTTTTATCTGATCATGTCCCAGGCCTATGTCTCTTGGATGTATCTTTCTAGGAACAAAACTAGGATATGAAATACAGATTGTAATAAAAAGATCTGTTTTTTTTCATTGGGGGCACAAAAAAACCAGCTCTTGCTCTCTGTTTCTGCTGTCACCTGATGTTCTTTCCAAAGATTCCTCACTGACAAATATATAATATTCTCATTAAAAACCCTGCAGATGTAGTAGTGGTAAATAAGAACATCATCAAAATGACGTCACTAAGACACATGGGGCAGAAGAGCTCCTTCAAGATGGAGAAAAAAACCTCTACCCAAAAAAAATCCGGAAAAAAACCCAAACTAAAACCACAACCAAAAGACAAAATGCCAAAACCAATCAATTTCCATGAAGGTATTTTTTTGCTCGGATGGCAGATGAGAAGTCAGGAGTCTAAGGAGAATTTAGGAAGCTGACTATTCTATCCAGTTTGGCCACTAGCACACAGGACTTGCCCAAATCATTTGCTAGCTCACAGCCTTCTGCTGATGCAAGGACAACCCCTGCTTCTGCCTTTAGCAGCTGGGGAAGCTCAGGCAAACCCCAGGCACGTCCAAGCTGCCCTCAGAGGCAGTGGGAACACCCAGAGCACTCTCTTGCTGCCTTGGAGCACAGCCTTTCCTGTGGGGAGCCCTAAATGCTCCTGGGACACCAAAGGGAGGAGAATCATTGGGTCCAGCTGTGCTGACACGTGCACACAATACACTGTCCCTCAGAGAAGAAAGACACAAGACATACTCAGGAGCTCCAGGGACTCATCCTCATCATCCTCCATCTCCTGTTGCTGAGCAGAAGCCGTGTCAGTGCTGGAGATGAACGAACTGCCCGGGTTCCACTGCACAGCTTGGCCAGCACTAGTGCCTTCAGGTGACACTGCTGCTCCTGCAGGTTCAACAGAAGAGCCTGTGGAGATCTGAGACAACAAAGGAGTTGGTGTCAGAAAGAAAAGTGGCTGGCAGAGATTAGCCCCAGATCCCATTTCAAATGCAAGCCCTTAGCAAGATGCTGTCAGCCACATGCAGGGCTCTGCCATGGGTTTGTTCTGATGTCCACTCCTCAAACTGGATGGCTCAAAGCCAAAGGCTGGTTTGACTGGAGTGCAAGGCCAGATTCATTGTCCATTTTCTCCAAAATGCATTTGCGTGGGTTTTCTGAAGGGTGACTGCCAAAATGACCATTCCACTTTCTCCCAAGGACGCTTTTCCCCCTCCAAGGGCTGCAGACACACTTGCAGCTCTTTGTTCAAATGTTCTACCTTCTCCCATGGAGTCCTCTTTTCCTCCGGCATCTTCTGAACGTGCCCAACCGGCAGCGCTGCTGCTTGGGACAGTTTCTGTGCCTCACAGGAATCTTGGGGCTCCTTGCTGCCAGTCACTTGATGGAAATCTTTGCAGGCTGCCAGGCGAGATGTCAACACTTCCACCTCAAGTCAAAGAGAGCAAAGCAGTCAGAGAGTCCAGCTTGTCCCTGTCAGCCAAGAGTCATCGACTCTGAGGAAAGGGAGAGGACCAGATTCACAAGGGATACAGACAGCTTCTTTCCAGATCCATCTGGGTCACCGTGTTCACCTGCAAGAACACCTCAAGAAACAAGGAGAGCAGGAAGAGGCCAGCAGGAATGCATTCAGATGACTGCTGGCCAAAAGGCCAAAGCACTAGTGCCACTGTGCAGGGCAGCAGCTGAGATTCAGCAGAGCAGGGAGTGTCCTTCAGAGTGCCTGTGGCACACACTGGAGCAGGATGGCACTCAGAGGCATCACCCCACCCCCCTGCTGCTCTGCAGGGGAAAGGCAAGAAGGGCAGAAAGCACCAGGTTGGTGACTGCAGTGGCTATTGCTCATTCACTCACTTGTTTCTGTAGAGCCTCTCGCTTCTCAAGGAGGAGACAAATTTTCGCTCGGTCTTCTGCTAGAATCTCTATTTCTTCCTCCAGCCTCTTCTCCCGTGCCTTGATCCTAGCCCGAGTTTTCTGCAGCTCTGCCTGCAGCTTGTCTCCAAAGTTCCGTAAAGAACAGGAGACAGAACCTTCCATCAGGGGAGTGGCTACTACTCCTCCGCTTACATGGTTTTGTTGATTGCCCCTCTCCTGATGGAGTTTCCATTGATCCTCAGTTCTTCTGATGTCTTCCCTGCTCTTCCTCCTCGCTGCCATCGTGTCACTCGGAGGTTTGGGCGGTTCTGCTTGTGCCTCTGCCTCCACGTTCTGTACAAACAAATGCAGAGCAAGTGACTGGGAGATGCCATCAGGCTCAGCTTTTTCCTTTTTCAGCGTACAAATCATATTCATTCAGCCACTTCTTTCTGCTTCCCTGCCCACCTCTGCTTCCACTGTAACCCTCCTGTCCCAGTGCTGATCTCTGCAGATGACAAGGCTCTGTGCTTTCAGTGCCTGGGGGACTCCTGGCCTCCTCAGTCCCAAGAGCTCCATTGAATTCCCCTCTCCCTGCCCTTCACTCTGTCCCACTGTGACACTAGCAGTACAATCAGCCTCCATCTGGGGCTGAAGCTCCAACAGCCTCTTTGGAAGCTGACAGGGAACGTGTCTTTTACCACACAAGAGAAGAGTGGCCCCCCAAAGATTCACGGACAACACATCATCTCTTAGCAGCTTATTAAAAGCCAAAAGACAGGTGGACTCCGAGTGCCTGCCAGCTCTGCTACTGACTGCTCTGCCTGAAGAGGCAAAAGAACAACCTGGCAACAAAGGCACCAAGATCCCTGTCTTCAAACAGCAACTCCACGTCCCCAGCGTGTCTCTGAAATGCTCCCGGGTAAGCACAGCCAAGAAGCTCACGGGGACAAACCACCTCAAAGAGCTTGTGTTGTCAGATCAAGACTTTTGGTGCCTGTGGGTACTTGGCACGTCTGTGGAGGGGGACAGGTGTCCCCAGACCACAGCGTCCCCTACGTATCCACCAAGGCTGAGCACAGTGCCTTTGACATGCTCCCTCCTCTGCAGACAGGGAACCTTCCTGCTCCAGGCTGGCCCCTATCAGAATCCCAGCAAGCTGGGGCCTAAACATGGCAGCTCAAAGCCCATTTTCCAGCTGTCACTGGCTGAGGGGAATGGCTAGGTCTGGCAGGACTGCAGCACTCAGCATTCTCAGCCACCAACAGCAAGAGCTGGCTGCTCAGAAACTTGCAGCTCTGCCTCGCACTAAAGACAGCACCCTCCAGAAGTGGCACTTACTGTCTGGGAAAGTTCCGGCTGTGGTGTGACCACAGCTGGAGCCTTTTGGTCATTTGGCTCCTCTTCGGCTTCTTGTCCAGGAGCAGAGGAAGCCGGAGGAGAGTCTGCTCTTGGTTCTGGGATCTGTGGACAGACAGGAGCGTGAGACACAGGCCATGACCCATCATTTAGAACCTTCTTTCTCTTCAGCTCTAGAACCAGCTCTACTAAGCACAAATCATCAACTTGGAGAGCAAGGGGATTCTAAGTCACTCTGACTAAATTCTAATGGGCTGATTCAACTGGACACTGCAAATTGCTCCAAATTACATATTCCCCCCTGACTACTATCAGGAAGCACCATTCTCTCTGCAAAGCTGATCTTTTAGTTCTTTTAAAGCTCTGGAATGGAAAATTAGGAAATAGGCAGTGATGCCTTTGCTCTTGCTGCAGCAGACATGGAAATGGATTTTCTTGCAGCCTACTCAGCTGGCCCTCTACACTCTACTGCCACAGGCCAAGCTCACAGCTTGCTGCACAATTTTAAACACCAGGAACATCAAATGTTCTTTCCTTACTCACCTCAGGATCAGCACCTCTGAATACCCGGCTCAGGTGACCTGCAGTAGGCAAGGGAAAATGAAGCAGATGCTTTGAGAAAACTGGAGACAACCATTTTTAGAAGACCTTCCAAGAAGGCCTCCCAGTCTACATTTTCAAAGTTGTCCTGCTCGACCCAGCAATGGAGGAATTGGCAAACTCTGCTGCCACAGACTCTCCCACGGAGGGAACGCAACTCCTGCAGGTTCCCTTGCAAATGCTGCCCGCACGGCCCTGGCTACACACACCCCCTTTTGAGCTGAACATGTTGACAGGAGCTTTACCCAAGCGGCATCCCAATGGCCTTTCTGTTTCCAAATCAACTCAGTCACTTAAGAAAGAGCAGGAAGACACAAAAACCAGGTTAGGTGACACCCAGGGAAAACCTCGACTTACCTGCCAGGTGAGTCAGGAAATAGCAGGAATAAGTAACTCCATAAACAGTGAAAACTGCAGCGGCGAGTTGCCCAATCATTGTGGCAACTGCTGTGCAAGTTTGCAGACTGCGCTCTAACGCTAGCTAAAAGGAGTCTCCTGTCAGTCAGCAGCTGCCCACTGACAAAAGCCTCAAGCACAGGACCAAGTTCCTGCACTGAGCAAGCTCAAGAGCTGCTCTGACACCCCTGAGGCCTTCCGTGCACCAAGGCAACCTTGCGATGTCACCACGACCACGTGGCAACCGTGCCCTGACATCACAAAGCAAAGCCCTGTGACGGTCTGTGAATCGATAGAGACGGATAGAGTGATATTTGTGTAGGCCTAGGCTGCATTTTTACCTCTTTCCCCCCTCAGCTGCCTGTTTCAGCTCTTGTTTCTCCCCCTGTGCCCCCTGTGTCCCCTGTTGCTGTGCTGGGTCTGAGCTGGCGGCCAGGCCGGGTGGAGCAGCAGTTCCAGCCTCGGCTGTCCCTGGAGCGCTGGGAGCTGCCGGTGGCCCCAGGCACTGTCCCCTGAGCCAGTGACATCTGCTGTCCTTGTCCAGGGGTGCTGCTCTGCAGGGGAGGAAGCAAGAACAGAGTGAAAGGCTTTGAAGATGGGGTGGCAGGAATCCCTCTGCTTAGATTACTGTTTAAAGATAAATGGACTGTAGCATAGAGAGGAATAATTACATGGATATTTATATATGCAAGTTACTATTTGTATAGGAATATTTCTGTATGTATCTTGGTATATTTATAAATGTATGCTACATATATATGTGTCTGTATATATGCATACATCTTTGTAATAACATATGTATATATGGATGTAAGTATATGTATATGTATATGTAAGTATGCTGTTCTATGTGTGTTTTAATTCTATTTCCTATGAATACAGTTGTGTAGGTATTTCTGTTTATGCAGTTGGAGTTATATGGCTCTTTAATTAGGTATATTGGTATTCCTAGAAGTAAATATATCTAGTTTTCTATTTACATCTGTGTATTGACTTCTGTATTTTGAGGTGGGTGTATCTGGGTGTATCTTTCTATTTAAACATGTTTGGAGATGTATAGTTGTGTCATTGTATCGATTGAGATCTTTGTAGACGACTGTTTAGATAGAAATACTGATATTTTTGTATTCCTAGATGGGCTTTAGGCTTGCAGTAATACGTAATAAATTAAGTTGCTAAACACCTAATTGATCTTTGTGTCTAGTGACTTGTTGTCGATGTTGGCAATAAATTAAGTTTTCTTAACTGAAGTGGATATTTCTATATTTTTACATAGCATTGTTGTAAAAATCTAATAAATTCCTTTTTTTAAGACTCAAATTGACATCGGCATAGTTCTGTATTGTCAGCGCAGGTGTAGCAATTTGTAATAAATTACATTTTCCATGTGAAATCAATTCTGGTGTATTTGTTGATCAGCAGCGCAGCTGTAGGAATCTGCAAGAAATTACAATTGTCAACTGCGATGGGTGTTTTGTGATTTGTGCTGTCCAGAGCAATGAGCAGTTTTATATACTGGAGGATTTTGGCCATGGAAATCTCCATCCATGCCCAGCACATGCCCCACTTGCACTCAGGCTGGGCAAGGCAGGTGCAGATTTGGGATGGCAGCAGAGCCACACCTTGGCTGAGAACTCGCTCCAAAGGCCGCTGAGAAAACTCCGGGATTCCACGAAGCATCCAGCTCCAACCAGAGCCACCCAGGGAGGACAAATCCACCCGCCATGCCATGGGCAGCTCTTCAGGAAGTGCTCCAAGTGTCCCTCTGAAGGTCATCCTGGAGCCCAGGAGCCAACAGGGATCCTGAGCCAGCTCCGCTGCCTTTGGCAGCACTTTGCAAACGAGCTGCAGCAAGGGGGAGGCCGCAGGGCTGTGAGTGCTGCAGGCCGGCGATGAAGGAAGGGCCATGGACACCTGTGCTGACATGCTCCAGAATCCACAAGGATTCTGGGGGAGAAATGGCAAGCAACAAGTTCCCACAGCCACGACAGTGATGGAAGCCCTTGCTGTGAAGTTCCCTGGAGGAACTCCCAGGGGAGTTGCTGCTGTAAGAACTAGTACCAGAAGGCACAAATGTAGTAACACTAGGAGATGGCCTCTAGGACCCACAGGCAATAGCTTAGGGAAAGATCAACTCTATATTTGATATATTCTATTGATTATGGCATATCAAAATATAGAATATGCAGCATTATATTTGATAAATTGCATCTATGATACATATAAATATGTACCATTGAGTGCAGTTTCATAAATATTTTCATTTCATATAGATCTGATATATTCTTCCCACTTGGGGGAGTGAAGATGTACTGCTGTTGAGAACCTTCTGCCCACACAGCAGTCAGGCCACAGGGCTGTGCGTGCACACCCACCCACCGTCCTTGTTCTTCTCGGCATCTTGGGGCTGCTGTTGGCACAGAACTGGGATGAATTGAACTCGACACACCTGTCCATGTCCAGCCTGTCATCAACGCTGATGTGGCAGGGCACAACACAGAGCTCTCAAATCACTCACATTATCATACATGCTTTCATTCCTGCTGGGGAATGGGGAACTTAGAAACACCAAAGACACAGAAAAGAGGTGGAAAAAGTTGGGATCTTTGGTACACTGCTGGTACCCTCATGTAGGAACATTTGTTGGGTTTTTTAAGGTGATAACTTTCCAAAAACTAGCAAAGCTGCTCAGCATCGGTCACCCAGTTGTGAATGGTTTTCTTGGCTTGGCAAAACTGCAGTGTTAACTGCGGACTCCGTCCTTGGTTCAAACCACCTGCCCTGACCTGCAGACAAAAGCACCAGCACCAGCAGAAGCTACATCAGCCACTTTTCTCAAAAAGCTCTCTTCAATATGCCAGAGGAAAGGAAAACATGTCAGACAGTGTGGACTAATGACAAGACTCTGAGCAACAGTTAAAAAGCAAAGGGCCGCAGCTTCTCTGGGACACTCCTCGTGCTCCAAGGCAGCCAGGCCGCCCTGGCTGCCCGGGACCCTGCGCTCCACGGGCTCTGCAGAGCTGCACAGCGGGGAGGCAGCCTCGGGCACCTCAGGCCCTGGGCACCAGTGGCCTTCTTGGTCTGGACGGCTGCCTCTGGGCAAATGCAGCCTGCTGGCCCTCTGCTCTTGGCCCTAGCCCAGCCTTGCAGGGCTAATCCTGCTCCCGCTCTGAAACGTGCTCAAGAGGGACTCATTTGTTTCCAGCTTTCCAGGGCATTGATTTGCACCACAAAATACTGAAGGACTAAGGCCTGAACAACAGGCCCTGAGCTAAATCTGCCCTCTGGATGACCCTTCCAACCAAACTTTCAATGGATCTGCTCCTTAACCAAGTGTTACTATCATTAGGATCTATGCATTCATTCATTGGTGAAACACATCTTTACCTTTCAGCATGAAGAAACCAGACAAGGCCACATCTGGCCTTGGTTCCTCCTTGAGCCCTGGACAGGCTCAGGGAGAAAACCAAGAGGAGAAGGAAATCAGATCTCCTGCCCCAGAAGGTCTGTCAGATTGCTCGTTCACCACTGTCAAAGCTGGGCTACTCTCACAGTGCAGTCAGAAGCCTGGTGGCCAAGAAAGGGGGAGGCAGTGTAGGATTTCCTAGTTCCTCGCAGTGACTTTCCCGAGCTTTGCTGGGACAGCTTTCCCCACCTGATGAGTGGATCTGGATGAAGGATAAAGTAAAAAGGGTGTCTGCTGATGTATCTTTCTTAACCACTAGAGGCAACCTTTTGTACCAGTGATAAGGTGCATTGCTTACCACCTTCTTTTCTGATTTGTCTTTGCACTCCTGCATGATAGTAAATGACACTGTTGCTTCAGCTGGTGTCTGTGTCTGTGTCTGTGACTCTCCCTGTTGCAGACAGGTAAAAAATGTTATTAAAGAAAGGTCTTATGGAATATGGATGAGGCCATGCTACTTTAGCTAAGCAGCGAGCAATAGCTTGCAAGTTCCCAGTTGAAAACTGTTTAGAGAAAGAGAAGTTTGTTCACACAACTGCCTATTCTTAGGGAGAAAAACAAGTGCATCTGCATAAATATTAGCTCTGTTCCATCAGAACCCACCAAGGAAAAATGGAAACAACCTGAAACTTAGCATATACACACAAATGACCTTCTGACCAATAAATGAGGCAGTAAGGAAACTACCCGCCAACGGGTGTGGTGCATGAGGTCCCTGAAAACTGGACAAAAGAAGCGATGTGAATAAAGAATTGGCTTTATCTGCATGAAGGATATGGAGTCTCGGCTGATTCATTACAACATCTCCCCACCACCAAAACAAACACACAGCCAGTTGAGCACAAGACCTGCCTCCCTGCCAGCCCATTTCTTGGAAAACACCCGATTGCCATCTCTGCAAGTGCAATCCCCACTTTCCAACTACCTTTTCTGCAGCCAGGCGAGAAAAGTAGTCGCTCTCAGCTCCGGACACCTCCAGACACCAACTGCTTTCAGCAGTCACAAGCCTGAAATATCAACTTCCTTACTGAACCAGCCCACTGGGAGCTCACACAGGGAGGCCTTTTGTCCAAGGATACCCACACTAGAGCTCGAGGCTGGAGCAGTTTGAAATGCAACACCTCCAGAGTTTAAACCTCCCTTTATCAAATGAGAACATACCAACCTGCCCCAAAGGGAAAGGAAAGAGAAGCTCTTCTCCCACAACAGCAAGCTCTGTGCTTCCTTTGGTTCCAGTGGAGAGTGGAGGCCATGGGCTACTCCTCACTTTGGGAAGGAACCTTGGGAAATGGCCTGACCTGGGAGACCAGCAGAGGGAAGTTCCCCAAAAGGTATGGAAAAGGATCTCTGCAGGGAAAAAGAAAAAAAAAAAAAGAAAAAAAAAAAAAAAAAAAAAAAGGTTAATTGAAACTTTTCAAAAAGTTCTCAGACAGAAATTTCTGCCCCAACATGACAACCCCAAAGTCTCTGTGGTTTTTCAGGACACATCATTTTTGTCAGTCCCCCCAAGCACAATCAGCTCCCCAACAAGACTTCAAGACTAAAGGACAAACCTTCCCCCTTCACCTCTCCACACCAGCTCTAGGGAGTCTCTGTCCACTGCAAGATCTCCTTGGTCAGTCTGCATTGGCAGGAGCTGGCTGCAGGAGGCATTTGCATTGGAAATCTCCCCAGATGGGGGGAAAAACAGAAGAAGCGATTCCTGAGGAAAGAAAATGGCAACGTCATTTGGGAAAACACCGGCATGAGCTCCCTACAAGTGAAGGCCTTTCATCCCTGGCATAAAGCAACATCCATCCATGGGGCAGCACTAGCGTTTTGATGACAATGCTGACAAAATCACTGCCCCTTCCTGCTGCTGTTGCTGACAGCGAATCATGAGAAATGTTCCAACTCTGCAAAAAACAGGCAGACATGGCGAGAAAAAAACAGTTAGTCTGCTGAAAAGGTGGCCAAAAGAATGCTTTCTAATGTCCCCTTTTCATCCTTTCCCCAGCCAAGACAAAGCAATGGCCTTTTCCTCCGTCACCGACGGTGATCCAGGCACAGGATGCAGCGTGGGGACAGAGTCCACCATTGCTCTCAGAGCCCACCCTGCCCAGGGGCTTCCCGTGCCGAGCTGAACTGAGCCGAACAGAGCCGAACCGAACCGAGCCGAGCCGAGCCGAGCCGAGCCGAGCCGAGCCGAGCCGAGCCGAGCCGAGCCGAGCCGAGCCGAACCGAGCCGAGCCGAGCCGAGCCGAGCCGAGCCGAGCCGAGCCGAGCCGAGTCGCGGCCGTTGGTCTCCGGTCGTTGTGGCCACAGTCGGCGATGGACGCCATGGCGGAGCTGCCGCTGCCCGCCGGGCTCAGCGCCGGCACCTTCCCCGCCAAGCTGTGGCGCCTGGCAAACAGCCCCCGCGTCCGCTCCGTGCGCTGGGACAGCCAGGCGCGGGGGCTGCTCATCGACCGCTCCCTCTTGGAGCGGGAGCTGCTCGGCCCGGGCGGCTCCCAGGGGCCGGCCCCGCACACCTTCCGGGCCACGCAGTTTCGCAGCTTCCTGCGCCAGCTGAACCGCTACGGCTTCCGCAAGGGGCCGGGCTGGGTTGGCGCAGCCGCGCCGGGCGATGCCGGCACCTGGCTCCACTACAGGAACCCCTGGTTTCGCCGCGACCGCCCCGACATCCTGCTCCGCATCAGGCGCCGGAGCGCGGCCAACAGGCAGCGGCCGGCGGCGGGGCGGGAGGGGCGCAGGCGCCCGCCCTGCGGCTTCAAGCCGCTGCCCAGGGCGCAGCCGCTGCCGGACGGGCGGGACGGGCGCGCTGGCTTCAAGCCGCTGCCCCGGTTTTTAGGTGTCCACTCCACCTCCTGTGGGCACTGCAGTCCCAGGGAGTTCTCTGGTTTGCGTGTTGCCATCAGGGGTGTGAGGGGAGCAGCGGGAGCACGGCCCCATGGGAAGGAGACAGTTTCAAAATGGACACCGGTACGAAATGGGGGGTGAGGGAGAGCGG
The DNA here is from genome assembly GCF_029207755.1 of Chamaea fasciata. NCBI lineage: Eukaryota > Metazoa > Chordata > Aves > Passeriformes > Sylviidae > Chamaea > Chamaea fasciata. The sequence continues at coordinate 29,904 of NW_027094440.1, forward strand.
TAAAGGTATACAAATGAACTTATTCACATGCAAACTTGGAACAATAACGGATACAAATGGATAAGTCTTTAAATATGTCTTTAACCTAGTAAACGTGGAACAGTAACTTACGCCCCTACGGAATGGGACATGAGCAACTACGAGCATTAACAAGGGTACAGGTGTGACGTAGCATTAACAATTGATACAAACATTTACAACACGGAACACTGTGATTACTTAAGTAGACACTTTATATGAACCTTCTGTTTCGAGATTTTAGTCCCCATAAAACCCCAACAAGCTCAAGGTCCATTTATAATAAAAAAAAAGGGTAGTCAAGCTTCCAGGACTGCAGACACATGGAAATGAGACCCCCAAAAACAAACACAAAGTCCTTTTGTCGGATAAAAAAGGGTAGTCAAGCTTCTAGGACTGCAGACACATGGAGGTGAGACCACCCCTAAACAGGCTGAAGGTCCATTTGTAGGAGAAAAATGGGTAGTCAAGCTTCCAGGACTGCAGACACACTGAAGTGAGATCCCCAACAAGAAGCTCAAGGTCCATTTGTAGGAGAAAAACGGGGAGCAAAACTTCCAGGGTGTTCTCACTTTGATGTCTCTGCAGTTCAGGAGGTTTGACTATCCTTTTTTTCTCCAAAAATTGGACCTTGAGCTTGTTTGGGGTGGTCTCACTTCCATGTGTCTGCAATCCTAAAACCTGACTACTTGATGTTTTCCTACAATAAGCCTTAAACTTGTTTAGGGGGGGGTCTCCCTTCCATATGTCTGCAGTCCTAGAAGCTTGACTACCCTTTTTTCTCCAAAAATTGGACCTTGAGCTTGTTTGGGGTGGTCTCACCTCCATGTGTCTGCAGTCCTGGAAGCTTGACTACCCTTTTTTCTCATACAAATGGACCTTGAGCTTTTTTTTGGGGGGGTGTCGCTTTTCTCTATCTGCAGTCCTGGAAGCTTGACTACCATTTTTTCATTTGTAAATTGACCATAAGCTTGTTGACAGCAGACTCATGAAAGTGCCACCCCTCTAAGAAGCTGCAGGTGCAATTTTTAGAGAAAAAAGGGTGGTCAAGCTTCCAGGACTGCAGACAAATGGAAGTTAGACTGCCAAAAAGAAGCTCAAGGTCCATTTGTAGGAGATAAAAGGGTAGTCAAACGTTCAGGACTGCAGACACGTGGAAGTGAGACCACCCCCAAACAAGCTCAAGGTGTATTCATAGGAGAAAAAAGGGTACTCAAGCTTCCAGGACTGCAGACACATCCAAGTGGGTTGCTGCATGAGCCAGTGTTTTTTGGTTTGCTTGTTTTTCTTTTATTTTCCTCCTCTTTTTTTTTTTTTTTTTTTTTTTTTCCTCCTTTTTTTTTCCCAACAACCTCCTGGAGTGCTACAGGAAAAGGGCAGAATTGCTGGACAGTGCCCAGTCAAAACGGGACCTGGGGATGCTCGTTACAGCAGCTGAACATGATCCAGCATTGTGCCTTTGTGGCTACAAAGGCCAACAGACTTTTGCAAATATTAAGAATATGCTAAATTTTGTTCAGAAAACATTTCCTTCCAAGTCAATATCAATTAAAATGTAACACTGTTAAGCAACTTTTGAAAAGCTGTAACTAAAGCTCCCACGGTTTTATTACTTTTTATTACTGAGCTTTTAACAGAGCTGTTCCAACATTCCGTAAGTTTTTGCCCGAGATTTTATCTTGCCTTCATTCACATGGAATGAAATTCAGGAGGATCAGAAGTTGTTCCACGAGTCACAGAAAGGCCACTATTCCCAAAGGAGTGCAGAGTTTTTAGGTTGCTTCTCATGTACCCCCAGGAAATATGCAAGAGTCTGGTTTAATAAGCCAGAGCATTAACTAGAAGCATGACATGTAAGATTTGATCTCTTCCCCTTTCCCTCCTCCCACATTTGACAGTCTGGAACTGGGAGAGTGGCAGGGTTGCCCTCTTTAAAGTTTCACTGAAATGAAGTATACAAAACAAGCTCCCATTTTTATGAAATCACATTTCCCCACTCCAGATAAATCCTGTTTCACCAGAAAACCTCTGCTCAGCTCCTTTTGTACATCCATTCTATGGGATATCTGCTTTCTGGTCCAGAAGCACTCTGGACTGATGAGGTAAAACAGGTAAGAGAAGAGATCACAAAGACGTAGTAAAGGAAGACCTTCCCAACCCATTTGAAGAGTTAGACAGAACTAACAGCATCTCCCACGTGAGCATCAATTAAGAAGTGACAAAGGGACAACACCTGAAAAAAAGCCTTCAGCAGACTTTGCCTGTCAGCTCCATCAGCCTCACTAACATCATTTTCATAAGGAGGACAATTTGTGTTCAAGGTTGCTTCCTGAACTCACTTCTCCAAACTGTCTGACCTGCAAAGGTGATGGCTTTGTTGTCACTGACCGCACCAACTGTCCTGATGGATCACTAAGCTCTCCAGCAGCTTCTCAGTATTTTGTAATAGGCACAGAAATGGCAAAGCAAATAAACTACAATAAAAAATTTAAAACAAACAAAAAACCCACAAACAAACCATGGAGAGTCTTTGAACTTCAAAAAAACAGAAGGCAAATTGTTGTTAAAAAACCATAGCAAGCACCCAGGGCCAACCAAACTAATGCTTAGGAAAGCTTACAGAGTCTAAAACACAGTATTATTCTGCCTTCCTAATTCAGTGATAGAGTCAAAGTTTCTATTTGACATATCCCACATAATCGCACTCAATTGTAGCACTGCCATTCAACAGAAGCCAAGGATCCAGAAATGGAAAGAATTGCCCAATGTGGTATATTCAAGAATCTCTCCTTAATATTGAACCAGATCCATGGCCTATGTTCTCATCACTTATGCCATGTGTTATACAATGCACTTAGGCTTAGGAAGTATTATCAGGACAGCTCTAAAAGTAGTATTTCTGAAAAGAAAGGGAAGAAGATTAAGACAAAAAGAACGTCTCTTCCAGGTGTTCCCAAACAGGGCCCAGCTCTTCTGACAGACACTTCAGTTGGCTGCCTTTACCTTGGTTTGGTTTTTAAGCAGAGATACTCATTCCAAGCTCTTCACTTCCCTCTAGCTCCAAATAATTTTTTCATTAGTGAACGGGACATTATTTTTTATGCAAATCAAAGGCCCAAAGGAGTTTATTTTATCACCAATACTTCTATCTGTACAACAGGTATAAAGAGAGCAGTACATCCACCCTAAACCTATCATCAAGGTATCCTGCTGTGCTGCTGATCAATGATACTCTCTCCAGTTCTGCCTCTCAAACAACACAGGGAAGAGTATTCCCAACAAGCTGAACTTTTTCAGGAGTAAAGTTGTCCTATTCCTTCCAATAATGAACTCTGGATCCCTGGTGAGTAACTCACATTTAACCGGCAGCATTCTGGGCTGCTCCTATTAACTGCAACAGCCTGGACAGCTTGAACCTCAACAAAACGTGCAGTAAACGACTGAGCTAATTTAACCTCATTAATCCTCAAACCAATAGAATAATTTGATGTCCACACAGCAGCTTGTGTGCCGCCTCCAACATAAACACGGCCCTGCAGGAAATCCACACCAAAAATGTGCTGCAGCCCTGCTGCCAGAGCTACCGGGGCTGGGAGAATCACTGCACAGTCTCCGAGCCCCCTCGCCAGCTGCACGGCATGGGTCACACGCTTTGTTTGTTCTTGTTAACAGTCAGGGGTTGTTTCCAACCTGGATGTATCCTGACATCTCCCCAGTGCCGCAGTTTTATGGAGGAGGCTCCATTTTATCTGTAAACTGTTTACCTCCAGTTTCGACGTGAACACAAAAAGCATTGCTAGGAGAGGCAAACACAGAAAACCAAGCAGCACTGGCACTTCTCAGGCAGATACTTAGCTGGATTTAAGCTCCCTATTAATCATTAATTACAGCAGTGTAGTAGTTTGAAGGCAAAACAAATGAGAGGCTCCAAGTCAGAGATACAATTTAATAGGAAAAAAAAGGAAAGAAAGTAAAATAAAATCGATGCAATAATACAAAAGACCACTGACAGAGTCAGAATACAACCTGAGCGTAGTGATGGAAGCAGTCCAGATCAGGTGGTCTTCCTGAAGCAGTGATCCTGTAGAAAGGTCTGGTAGCTCGGGTCCTCTGGGAATCCAGTGGGTAAGCGCCCCTCTGGTGTTCAGAGTCTCAGCTTATATCCAGGCTGGAATGCTTGGTTTCTCCCTCTGGGCGGAGCATCCCACAATGGGATGGTGAGTCATGTGATAAGGCCTGATGGGCCCATTAACAGGAGGTAGTCCAGGAGGGGGTTATCTGTGAGCTGTGTGGCAAAGGTGCTGATGGGCCATTAACAGAAGATAAGCCAGAGTGGAGGAGGCAGGGAGCACTGCCTCACCTGGTTTCAACAGTTCATGAAGATGGTGATAGAATATACTTCAACCCAGGACATTATCCACCCCTTATTCTATCACCATCTACATCATCCCAAATCAATACCTTCCTTAAACTACACGCACACACATATATATATATAATGAAATCCTACACACAGTTCTCACTTAAAATAAGGTCTCCTTGTGGTACACAGTGGGTGTCCCCATCCTTTTGCATCACCCACCAAGTGTAACCAGGTCCTTGTGCAAAGACAACCCCACGGATGGGTTTGCCCTTGCCCGAGGTGGGATTAATCCAAACAGTCTTTCCTAACATACCTCTCATGTGTACCACAGGGACCCTATCTCCGTCCACTGTATGCAAGGATTCAGACTGGGCAGGACCAGCTCGATTGATGGACCCTCGGGTATTGACCATCCAGGTGGCCTTCGCTAAGTTCTGTTCCCAATTTTTGAAGGTCCCTCCACCAAGTGCCTTAAGGGTAGTTTTAAGCAGTCCATTGCAGCGTTCCACCTTCCCAGCAGCTGGTGCATGGTATGGGATATGGTATATCCATTCGATTCCGTGTTCTGTGGCCCAAGTGCTTATAAGGCCATTCTTGAAATGAGTCCCGTTGTCTGACTCAATTCTCTCAGGGGTGCCATGTCTCCACAGGACCTGCTTTTCCAGGCCCAAGATGGTGTTCCGGGCAGTAGCATGAGGCACAGGGTAGGTCTCCAGCCATCCAGTGGTTGCTTCCACCATGGTGAGCACGTAGCGCTTGCCTTGGTGGGTTTGGGGAAGGGTGATGTAGTCAATTTGCCAGGCTTCCCCATACCTATACTTTGACCATCGTCCGCCATACCACAGAGGCTTCACTCGCTTGGCCTGTTTGATCGCAGCACAGGTCTCACAGTCATGGATAGCCTGGGAGATGCTGTCCATAGTAATGTCCACCCCTCGGTCACGAGCCCATCGATATGTTGCATCTCTCCCTTGATGACCAGAGGCATCATGAGCCCAACGAGCTAGGAACAATTCTCCTTTGTGCTGCCAGTCTAGATCAACCTGAGATACTTTCACCTTGGCAGCTCGATCCACCTGCTCGTTGTTATGATGTTCTTCATTAGCCCGACTCTTGGGTACATGCGCATCCACGTGTCGAACCTTCACGGTCAGCCTTTCTACTCGGGTGGCGATGTCCTGCCAAATCTCAGCAGCCCAGATGGGTTTCCCTCTGCGCTGCCAGTTGGCCTTTCTCCAGCGGTCCAGCCATCCCCACAGAGCATTAGCTACCATCCATGAGTCAGTGTAGAGATAGAGCCTTGGCCACTTCTCTCGTTCAGCAATATCCAAAGCCAGCTGGACAGCTTTAAGCTCTGCGACCTGACTCGATCCACCTTCTCCCTCGGTAGCCTGTGCAACTCGTCGTGTGGGGCTCCATACAGCAGCTTTCCATTTTCGGTTAGCACCTACAATTCGGCAGGAACCGTCGGTGAAAAGGGCATATCGTCTCTCACTCTCTGGTAGCTCGTTATATGGTGGGGCTTCCTCGGCCCGTGTCACTTGCTCCTCCTCTTCTTCAGAGGATAATCCAAAGGTCTCACCTTCAGGCCAGTTTGTTATAATTTCCAGAATCCCAGGGCGATTCAGGTTTCCAATACGGGCGCGCTGCGTGATCAGGGCGATCCATTTGCTCCACGTGGTGTCGGTGGCGTGATGTGTGGTAGGAACCTTTCCCTTGAACATCCACCCCAGCACCGGTAGTCGAGGTGCCAGAAGCAGCTGTGCTTCAGTACCAATCACCTCTGAGGCAGCTTGGACTCCTTCATAGGCGGCTAAGATTTCCTTCTCTGTGGGAGTGTAGTTGGCTTCGGATCCTCTGTAGCTTCGGCTCCAGAATCCCAGTGGTCGTCCCCGAGTCTCACCCGGCACCTTCTGCCAAAGGCTCCATGACAGACCATGGCTCCCGGCTGCAGAGTAAAGCACATTCTTCACCTCTGATCCCGTCCTGACTGGGCCAAGGGCTACCGCATGAGCGATTTCCTGCTTGATCTGGGCGAAAGCTTGCTGCTGTTCTGGGCCCCAGTGGAAATCGTTCTTCTTGCGGGTGACCAGGTAGAGAGGGCTCACAATTTGGCTATACTCGGGAATGTGCATCCTCCAGAAGCCTATGGCACCTAGGAAAGCTTGTGTTTCCTTCTTGTTGGTCGGTGGAGACATTGCAGTGATCTTATTGATGACTTCAGTGGGAATCTGACGCCGTCCATCTTGCCACTTCACTCCCAGAAACTGGATCTCTCGAGCAGGTCCCTTGACTTTGCTCCTCTTGATGGCGAAGCCGGCCTTCAGGAGAATCTGAATGATCTTCTCTCCCTTCTCAAAGACTTCTGTTGCAGTGTTTCCCCACACGATAATATCGTCAATGTATTGCAGGTGTTCTGGAGCCTCACCCTTTTCCAGTGCAGCCTGGATCAGTCCATGGCAAATGGTGGGACTGTGCTTCCACCCCTGGGGCAGTCGGTTCCAGGTGTACTGCACGCCCCTCCAGGTGAAGGCAAACTGAGGCCTGCATTCTGCTGCCAGAGGAATGGAGAAAAAGGCATTTGCAATATCAATGGTCGCATACCATTTTGCTGCCTTGGATTCCAGCTCATACTGAAGCTCCAACATGTCTGGTACGGCAGCGCTCAGTGGTGGTGTGACTTCATTCAGGCCACGGTAATCCACTGTCAGCCTCCATTCTCCGCTGGACTTACGCACGGGCCATATAGGGCTATTAAAGGGTGAACGAGCCTTGCTTACCACCCCTTGGCTCTCCAGCTCACGAATCATCTTATGGATGGGGACCACAGAGTCTCTGTCGGTGCGATATTGCCGACGGTGCACTGTTGCTCGGGCGATCGGCACCTGTTGTTCTTCAACTTTCAGTAGTCCCACAGCAGAGGGGTCGTCTGAGAGTCCAGGCAAGGTACTCAGTTGTCTGATGCCTTCTGTCTCTAGAGCAGCTATGCCAAAAACCCAGCGGTATCCTCTTGGGTCTTTGAAATACCCATTTCTGAGATAGTCTATGCCTAAAATGCATGGGGCCTCTGGACCAGTCACAATGGGGTGTTTCTGCCATTCTTTCCCAGTTAGACTTACTTCAGCTTCCAGTACAGTCAGCTCCTGGGATCCTCCTGTCACCCCAGAAATGGAAATGGGTTCTGCTCCCACGTACCTTGATGGCATCAGAGTACACTGAGCACCGGTATCAACCAGAGCCGTATATCTTTGTGGGTCAGATGTTCCAGGCCATCGGATCCACACAGTCCAGTAGATCCGATTATCCCTTTCCTCTACCTGGCTAGAGGCAGGGCCCCCCTATTCCTGGTCATGGCATACATTGCTCTCTTCTTGTAAATATGTTTCTGAGGTTCCTTCAAGAGGATCAGTCATATCATCATTCCTGTACCGTCTGGAGTTCTGTGCACTAGAGACCGGAGCAACATTGATTCTAGATGGGCTCTTTGTGGTAGGTGTTTCTCTTTTCAGTTCACGTACCCGGGCTGCTAAGGAGGAGGTGGGTTTTCCATCCCACTTCCTCATGTCTTCTCCATGCTCCCGAAGAAAAGACCAGAGGTTACCTCGGGGTGTGTATCCTCTCTCCCTGGCTGGGGAGCGCCTGCTCCTAATGGCAGAGACTCTCATTGGCTCTGGCTGGATATGGTAAATTTCTTCCTTAAGTTCTTTTTTCAGTTTCTGATGGCCTTCTTCAATCAAGTTCCGGACTTGCTCAGCCAGTCTTGTTTCCACAGACGAGACATGGGTACGGACTGGGGCAGTGACAGTGTCCTCGTAAATTCTTAGTTTATTAGCCAAGACACCTACCCTGTCCTCACCTTCCCTCCATTGCAGTGTTGCCAGGTAACGTGAGTACATCTCGGGTCCAAGCCGTGCAAATCTCAACCACATCCGTGATGTGCACTGGACACCATCTGGGTTTTTAGGAAATCTCTCATCTTCTGAAAAAAGGATTTCCAACACAGCCAATTCCCTCAGGCATCGGATACCTTGTTCTATTGTGTTCCATTTTCCTTGGTGCACTTGGAGGTCTTCTTTACAAAGGTATCTATCCTTCACACTTGTTAGCAGTCGCTGCCAGAGGCTGAGAGGTTCTTGGCTTTTCCCAATCCCCTGGTCAATGACCACATCCCGGGACAACGATCCCAGTTGCCTGGCCTCACTTCCATCCAGAATGGTGTCATTGGCTGCAGCGTCCCAGATGCGGAGCAGCCAGGTCAGGATGGACTCGTTGGTCTGGCGGGTGAATTCCCTTCGCAGGTCACGCAGCTCACCCAGAGATAGAGAGCGAGTGATGATTTCTGGCTCTGTCTCTTCTGCTGATTGTGAAGGTCCTGCTGCACCCTCATCAGTCACTATGCGGACTGATTTGGTCCTTGATTTCTTCTTCTGAACGGGGGCAACTGCTACTGGTTTAGGCTGTTCCGGTTCGGTGATGGTTTGTGTGGAGATGCTGATGGCACCCTTAGTCCCTTTCTCCTCTGTGACAGTCTGCGTAGATGTGGACACTGTTGCCTCACTTTTGGCTTCTTTCTCCTCTGTGACGGTCTGTGTAGATGAGGACACTGTTGCCTTGCCTTTCGTTCCTTCCACCTCTGTGACACTCTGTGTAGACACTGATATTGTTGCTCTGCTTCTTTTTCCCTCTTCCTCTTCCTTCAGAACACGCTGTATCACACCATGTAGTGTTTTGATTCTAAGCATGGTGCGGGCCGTGCAGAGAAGACAAAGCAGGACTAACAACAACATCATGCCGTCCTTGGCATCCAGAGGGTATTCCATATTTTCAAAAACTGCTGTGTCATGCCTGAAAAGCTGGAAAAAATCATTCTTCACCCCTCCCCACAGGGGCTGGGTGAGATTGTTGAGGCCCCAGATGTAGCATCCTAGACCAGAACAAGAAAACAAAAGTGGGTGTATATTCTGAATAAGGTTCATTGCCTCAGAGTTTATCAAGCAATGGACATAATAGACTACTAAAGCAATTTTAGTACCATACCCTGGTCTACGCAGGAGCATTAAGACTGGCAGATAGTACCCCAGTTGTGGAAAAATATAGAGAGATAGATATAAGACACATGTAAGCATGTTGAGCATCATAGCGAACAGGTGTCTTCTTCAATACAAAATTGTAATTCTGACTTTTCTCAGTGCCTTATGCCCCACGTTGGGCGCCAAAAAATGTAGTAGTTTGAAGGCAAAACAAATGAGAGGCTCCAAGTCAGAGATACAATTTAATAGGAAAAAAAAGGAAAGAAAGTAAAATAAAATCGATGCAATAATACAAAAGACCACTGACAGAGTCAGAATACAACCTGAGCGTAGTGATGGAAGCAGTCCAGATCAGGTGGTCTTCCTGAAGCAGTGATCCTGTAGAAAGGTCTGGTAGCTCGGGTCCTCTGGGAATCCAGTGGGTAAGCGCCCCTCTGGTGTTCAGAGTCTCAGCTTATATCCAGGCTGGAATGCTTGGTTTCTCCCTCTGGGCGGAGCATCCCACAATGGGATGGTGAGTCATGTGATAAGGCCTGATGGGCCCATTAACAGGAGGTAGTCCAGGAGGGGGTTATCTGTGAGCTGTGTGGCAAAGGTGCTGATGGGCCATTAACAGAAGATAAGCCAGAGTGGAGGAGGCAGGGAGCACTGCCTCACCTGGTTTCAACAGTTCATGAAGATGGTGATAGAATATACTTCAACCCAGGACAAGCAGCATTTCAAAAATTTAGGTTTTGAAATAATTTCAGCACTACTTAATCACAAAGGATGTAAGGTGTCCCTGAATATTTAGGAACATCTACTTTCAGGGAGGCATTTTAAGAAATGTTCTTTATATATAAACTATTTGTTATTTAAATTACTGCTGAAAGCCAAGTGCTTTATTTTGTTCAATACAACACATTTAAAACAATAACATGAGATTTTAATAGCAAAATCACCTAGCCCACAAAACACTGTTCTATGCTGACTAGGGTGGCAAAACAAGGGTAGTTTCTAAACACAGAAAAATAAATTTTAAAAAAGGATTTTTCTAAGCATGTAAATGCAGGTCTTGGTACCACATACAAGAACTTCACTTGCAAAGGAACTTGGTCTTGCTAGAGTTTTAAGTACGGTGGTTTTTTATCAGACCTGGCCTCGCTCATGCTTTGTGCCACTTGTAAAATGGAACAGGGCATTTTAGGAAAGAAGTACCTCCCTTCAACTCCTAAAAGCTGTGACTGAAGCCTGTTAAGTTTCAGTAGCGTTTCAAATATACCAGGGCATCCTCAGCTTTACCTTCTTTATAGGACAAGGTCCAGAAACCCACTGGCAGTTAGAGGAGCCACATAATCAGTGTTCAGCATTTCTACCAACCAAATTATCCCTGATAAATAGATACGACCTAGCATGAGAATTCACTTTTACTTCAGCATATTAAAAGTTATTTATTTTAAGGATAAATATATATCTCTTTCACAACTACACTGCAACACAGACACGAGTCCAACAACAAAACAGCAGAACAAAAATACATCCCCCTAATATAGCATATCCACTGTTTTTTCTTCATCAGCCATACAAGATTGATGGAAACAGGAGAGATTTTCCTTCTAACACAGCAGGTTAAGCGTCTTGAGAGAAGTCAGATGTCACTATTATCTGCAAGCACACAAGAAAACGAACTCATGCCAAAGAAAGGGATAATAAAATTGAAGTCTAAATGGAAGTTGAGAGAAAAAAAAGTCCTGCTCCAACAGGTTAATCTCTAGCTAGTTCCTCTTGTGACAAGTAGCTTTAAATAGTCATTTCACTCAAATTCTCCTACAACAAGTTTTCCTTGGAAATGAAACAATTTCTAGAACAAGCATAACTATCTTTGACCACACAAAACAGCATCACATTTTGAACTACTCTAGCAAAAAGTCAACTTTTTAAAAAAGATTTACTAAGAAGACAATTTGAAAAGTAACTTTACTCAGAAGTGATAGAATCAGCTGTAAATACTGGATGGGAAATTCCTGAAGAGACAAGTTTTCCCTTGGAGAGAAATTAAATAATACAGCAATTTACATTTCCCAACAACAATACTGCCTTTCTTTCCAGTTCATCCAGAAAACTCGGAGTATAAACCAATGGCACAGATTTGGCTCTTACACACACCCAACTCCCAGGACATTTTGTCACGCTCATCGTGCTGCATTCACTGGCTCTCCCAAATATTAATTGCCTTCTATCTTCGATATCTACTCGTGACTTGGGCGATTTTGCTTCAGGTTTTAATGCTTGGGATTTTTTTACACAGGACTATACACCTCAATAAATGTATCCAGGAAAGACTGGGTTTGATGCCATTTTTACAGTAGAACCCAAATTTTCAGTACTTTCTACCTACTTGTCCATTAACTCTTGATATAACAGAAAAACAATCAAAGCCATAAACCTCTTACTTTAGTAGCCTTCTGGAGGAGTAATTCAATAACTTCTTGCAAAATAAAACAGCAGCTTATAAAAATTAAAAAAAAATGTCTTCACCACAGTAATCATTACAGCAGGGCAGATGCAACAACGATGCATTTGTTTAGTCCATCTAGACGTGGAAAAGGATTAAAACAAGTAGACAGTAGCACAAGTCACCAGCACTTATTATCTAAGCCATAAACCTAAGCGTACTTCTGTGGGAAAATTAATTACAGACATGGGGGAAATCAGATCAGTCACTATCAGGCAAAGTGAGCAGAAAATACAGCTCTGTTGTCCACTCCTGATTGAGTCGCAGGATCAAACAGCACCAAGTGCAAGTGAACTGAGGGGGAATTATTATTATGCCTTTTCATCACTGGAATCGTGCTGCCCCAGACAACCCCGACTCCTGTGTCTGGGCTAATTGCAGCCTGTTAAACCTCACAAGGAGACTGCAGCACAGCGACACCTCAGAGGGGGGAGAAAGACAGTTTAAGGAGGGAACAAGCCAATGAGAAAATCCTGTCCTACAGCTGAAGGAGAAGGAAACAGCCAAGCTAACAGGACACCTGCAGAACAAACAAGGGTCCACACCAGGCTGTGTGCACACACCCGCATGCACAGCCACACCAGCACTGCCTGCTGGAAACACCTTCCCCCATGATAAAATATCAATGCCAAAGGTCAAAGGCTTTGAGAAAAAAAAAAAAATATAAATTCAGTGATAAGGCAACTTTTCTAAATCCATTTCACAAATACTTGTTATTTCAAGCCTTAAATCACTAGTGGTAGGATAATACAGCAGACTCGGAGATGTAGATTTATGCAATTTGCAGTTACTTAAGAGAAGGGCTTGTTTATACCTGTGTATTTTCACCAAACCCAAGAACTGCAGGTGTCATTAAGCTACACTAAAAACTGCTCCCCCTTCAGAGAAATCACAGCCATGTCCTACAACTCATGCAGTCTGTTCTACCTCTAGGTCCACTAAGGATTGATTTCCAAACTGTGTCACAACTTCAGGATGACACAGAATCCAAGTATTACCAATAAATAAATAACAAAAGCTCTTTTTTTGAAGATGAGACACTAATTTACCAGCACATAATTGTAACTGAGCTGTTACATACTCCAGCTGAAACACTCCTGGTTTGATGTTGGTAGAAGACATTCACTGCATATGAAGCTTTACGCATCACATTGAACTAATTTAATTGTAGGTGAGCAATTCTCTCAAGTTCTGACTGAACTTCCCTATTGATCAGTTATTTCTCCTTAAAAAATATACACCTGAATTTTACTCTCCCTCCCAACTCCCATAAAGAGGAGTGGACTAAAACTGGTTATAAAATGTTAGTAAGTGTGCCAGCCAGCAAGTATCCGAGTGGCTTAATCATTAAAGCTGCCGTTCATTTCCACTAACCACGTGGATGCTTTCAAATGTCTCAGTCCCAACCAGAAACTGTAATATTTTTACAGACCACAGGCAAGCAAGATGGAAAATTACCTGCTGTACACTATGTTTATGCACGTGAACATGGATGACATTGGGCATAACAACGGCAATTCTGTAGTTGGATGTCCTTTCTGCTTGTTCAGTGTACTCTACACAGCTGCCTTACAAACATGTCAATGTAGGGTAGCAGTTAGGTTTAAAATCAGTTGCAACATGGCTTAAGGAACGAGTTATTTTTGTAATCCAAACTCACTGGGATCCACGTTTGTAAGGATTTCACAGAAAACCAGACAAGTGTATCTGCACATCAGCAGCTCCACAGCACAAACTGTGAGGAACAAAGGCCAGTGGCTGCTCAGGGACTCTTCCCATGAGGCAGCTGATGCACAGGAGCTGCTCTGTGTAGAGTGTGATGATTTACCCAGCCAGTGTTTAAAATGCCCATATTACCTGATATCTGCAGCCATTTTAAGAAGGGGAAGTACTGGGAGCAAAGTCCCTCATGGATTCCATGCAGAATTGCAAATTCCTCTGTTTGGGTGCAGAAAACTGTCTTTGCTAAGGTGACTAACTTAAATTTTTCCACATTTAATTTCACTGTTCCTCCTACATCCAGCATACTGTCAGAACGAGAGAAAACTGCATTCTACCCTAAGTGCAATTGCTACATTAGACAATTCTTTCAAATGCTGGTTTTGTTGAGCATCCTAGTAATTGTCCTATCTCAAAGACTGGCTTAATCCGTTCTGAAAACAGCTTCTCCTTTATGCTTTTAGAATTACTAAATTTTTTAAGTAATTAACATTTTCCCTCTGACTAATTCTGTTGGTGGACATCAGCAATTTGAAGCTGTCCACACAATTCACTTGCTTTGTTCTCTGCACTATCCAAGACTGACATTTAGGTTTAGTTTGTAGGAGGTTTAAACCCATCACTCGCCACGAAATCCAAATCAGTGATTTCAATAATGCCTGAAACACCAAGGAATTTGGGAAAGGACAGGAAGGCACTCCCACACTTTAAGGGACAGGAGAGAAAGCTTTAAGCAGTTTCTCAAGCATTCCCCCCTTTCTGACCAGTGACATTTGGTCTTGCTTGCTCTATGCTGGGTATTTCTCCTGGGCATTTCTGTAGGAATGGGCACTGCTCCAGTGAGAATAAATGCACAGCTGAGTGTCATTGATTCACTGATTTGTAAACATCTAAAGCAGGTATTGAACCACTGTCTGACTGGAGAAAAACAGCCTGTGGATCAGAAACAGCAATTAATTACCAAGACTTTTTTTGCTGAATTGTGCATACAAAAAAACCCCCTGAAAGATTCAATCAAATTCATTTTACTGTAAACCTTTCAAAGATGAACGAAAAGCCTCTTGGTCCATTTGAAAACACACGGATAACTGTGCTTTCTTTTAGAGTATCACAAAATTACAAAAGTTGCCAGAGGAAGTAAGAAAACAGTAACAAAACCCACCACAGATAAAACTTCACAAATCTCAATTCCAAGACACTGACAGAAATGGTTTATATCTAGCTCTGCTACTGAAGGCTCATTTGCAAAAATTGTGACCACAAAATGCATCACAAATTGGTTTTCTACCTCATTACTGCTGATTACTAGGTAATACAATATTAATGGTACTTTTTCAACATCTACTTTTTCTCAAGGTGCATAAATCTCTGTAAAATTGCTTTATCTTACTTTCCAAAAATTTGAAAGGCTGGTCTTCAGATGTTTGAACAGCAATCTTTCCACCACAGGGCAGCACACTTCCTTTTAATATAAGTAACACACTCATCAGATCATTTTCACCTCCTGATACAAAATCAGATGCACTCCCCAAAGAGGAAAATGATTCTCCAGCTTCTATACCTGAAGTATATTTACAAATTATTTACGAGTGTGACCAGATTGTACCATGTCCCTTCCTAAGAGCTTCTAAAACACACAGTGAATCCAAAGGAAGCAAAACAAGATTTCTAAAGCAGTTGAGTCAACTTTCATAGAAGCTATTTTTTTTATGCAGAAATACAAATACTTTTTAGAAACCAGCAAGGGTATTGATGTTACCAACACAGAGCACATGGTTTGGTGTGACTTTTATGAATTTACAGCCTAAACTACTACTACCACTTCGGCATCTGGCTGATATACTTCTCTCCACTAAACATGACTGTCTGCGAAGAGAAAAAAGTTAAACAGACTGTTTCCCTGAGGTTCTCAAGAAACCTTACTTCAAAAGGATAAGCAACTGAAGGTATTTTGTCAGCAGCAGCTCCCTCAGAAGTGCCCATTTTCCTGAGCAGGGGATATTTGTCAAGAAAGCAAACTGCACAGCCAGAGCAGGGAGCAGTTCAGTCACACCATCAATAGCGTAAGGATGAGAGACCCAGTGCTTTGGTACCAAAGCCCATCAGCCCAGTGAGAATCTGCATGAAGCACAACTGTCAGTGCTGACCGGGACATGAACTGAACAGGGCTGCCTTTCACTGCTCTTTCCTTACCATAGTTATTATACCCGCAAGTGAAAGGTTTTACACGTTATACAACCTACCCAAAAGAGTACCTCCCTGCAATGAAGCAAAACATGAAAAACTGTTCTCACTATAGTACTGCAAGGGAGGAGAAACATATCCCTAAAAGCTCTCTCCGACCTCCTTCTTTTGCAAGCTTATATTGGGATGGGGCAGGAACAATACCTAACCAAATGCTATGAAGGATCTTTTCAGACAAAAAGGTAAACTTTGTCAATACCAGACAGAGAAGTTCAGACAGACCTTTTCAGCAAGAAGTAGAAATTTAACGGTAAATGCCACCACTACATCTACTTTCAGATGAGGGTATTCATTGAGAATTTAACAGAAAAATAGATTTCAAAGACAATAAACCATAATCCTTAGCTCTAGACAAACTGCCCACAGTACCAAGACATGGCTCAATTCAAGTGACTTTGAGCAAAAAGCTCCTTTGAATGAGGCGCATGAAAGGCTTGACCTCAATTTTGCATTTCACAAGGCAGGTTATTTTTCAGAACATCAAATAACCAACCAAAATACGGGTCAGTTGTTTGACCAGACTATGTTTAGTGAATGAAATCCAACAGCTCAATTACAACTTAGCAAACTCAAGCCATTTAATTCCAAAATCCTAAATCATGCTGTACATCTATGAATTGCAAAACTGCACAAGGTCAGGAGCTCTCTTCTGATCCTTGGCCACTCGGAAGAAGGGAATTGCCGAGAACACCTACTGAACAGTACAAAATTGGAGCACTGTTTTCTTTTGCAAGCACACCATTCTCTCTCTTGTCTCACTGATGGCAACGAGCTTATTTCAATCAACATGTTTTCTTAAACACTTAAAAGATGAAGAAAAAAACTTATTGCTCATGCTCTGAAGATACTATCATTCATTACTGCCACAAGACAGCCTGAACTCCAATACAGTCATTAACAAAGTGGCCAACTTGCACGGAGAGTGAATTTTACAAGAGTGGAAGGACTGAAACCAGAGAAATGACTTGAAGTGCTGCCTAATCTGCCCCTAGAGCTAGAGAAAAGCAGAGAGTATTTGAGCCTGAATGCTCTCACTGTGTCATTCGTGGCTTCAGGCAGTCCACACAAAGTTGAGATTTGAATTTGGGAGTCAGCAAACAGGATTCAAGGCTTTGTATCTACAGGTGGTCTCAGAGCTCTGAGATTTGACTTTCTTTAAAAGATATTCAAGAACTAAAAAGACGCAACAAAACTCAACTTACGACAACTTTCAAAGTTTTCCTTTACCCTACATTTGCCTGGTCATTAAACCTGGAAGAGGATTTAGATTTATTTCCGCTCTCTTAGAACTATAAATGCTTACACCAGCCAGGTTAGCGTCCAATTTCTATTCATAGCATTCTGAATGATAATGATGACTTTCTTTTTACATTTATTGTAATACTTAAATGGACAGAAGTAGTGGTGATGCATAGTTTTGGCTTTGTCAATTCAGCCGAGAGTGTCTTATGGATTTCATTAAAATTCTACTACAAAAGCTCTAAGCTTTTGATGTATTGGCAATGCAGAAATATCACCTTTTATTCATTTAATTGTGTAACCACCTCAACCCAAAAGTATCTTTACCCACAATCTGCTTGGTCATTCCATCACAACTATTAAGGACAACGGAGCAACCTGTTGCCATAAAGCACAAAGATTAACAAATGTTCGGTTGGGGATTTTTTTTGGCCCGACACACAAAAAAGTGCACATTTTCAACACATCTTTTGGGCAGAATGTGGTTGGTCATGGAGAATAACAGGAGGCCCATCCCTGATCAAACATGATAGCAAGAATTGTATTCAGACTAAAAACATTATTCTGCCATTGGAAAGAGGATTATTGGAAACAATACTGAGAGTCACTGCAATGAAAGACAAACAGGGATTGAAGGGGAAAAGTGTAGGTTACCATAACTGAGCAACTCTTCCTCATCACTAGTTTTTACGTTGAGTTGCTTACTTTACAGCACAAAGACTAATAAACAAACTTAAAAATATCCTAAGTTGATGACTGATACGTAACGGTGATTCCATAATCCATTCAACCAAGATTTCAAAGATGGAAAAATAGTACGTAACGGTCAAGTGGAACAACCTTTTAACAGAACTGACAGGAGCTACTTTGCCCTCCTATCTTGTATCATTTCAGAGTTAGAGAAACCAGAAAAAGCAATAAGAAAAGCAAAACACAAGTTGTCAGAGTAGCTGCCCATCAAATTCGAATCAATTGAGTGATTATAAATTATGAAACAATAGGTCTGTAATTGCTCATAGGGGTCTTTTGCTCTTGACTGTGGCTCAATCAAGATCAGCCAAACACTTACTAATGCTCTGCTTCTTCAGCTCTAACTCTGCAACCACCTGTGCTCATTTATCCTTAAACCAGATACACTGCCAAAGAAAAGTCTGACTGATCACAAGTTTAAGTCATTAGTACTAGCTGTATAAATAGCTTGTGTATATGCTTGTAATGATCAGAAGAAAATATCGCTCAGCTTCAAAGATATAGCACACAATGATCTGCATTTCTGGATTCTGTCTACAAACAAATTATTTGTTTGGTGCTCTAAGCAATGAGTTCTTGTTCCTGGAAATGCTATTCTACATGGGGGAATTCTTCGTCCTAATATTTTCACCCCTTTGATGGGAGGCTTCTATTCATAGGTTTTTGGGGGGTTTTTTGTAAACGTACATGGAGTTTGCTTGTTTGGATAGGTTTTGTTATCTTTGTGTACTTAAGAGCAATTTTAAAACATTCCCATCCGAAGAAGTGTCATACAACAAAATAGGATTTGAAAGGTTACAAGATCCTCTGTTCTGACTATTACTTTCTGAAACTATTCCAGCAGTGCTTTCACTGGAATATTTCCTTAGTACTGATAGTGTTCTTGTGGCTATTAAAACAAAGCACACAGGATACAATGCCTTCCCATCATTCATGATGTTCAGTCATGCTCTAAACATTCCTGCCCATTCACAAGGAGCTCTCACGAGCCACTGGGACATTTCCCACTGCTCCTTACTTACCCCTGATGCCTTCATGTCTTCTAAACACTCCCAACATTTAATGCTTTTTACAGCACTTCTGTCAACATCCAAGTTCCATATTTGTATTTAAAGTCATTTTCACCTTCCTTAATATGGAGTTTTCCAACTGACACATCTGTAAGTGCGCACTCTCCTGTTTAACTACTGGTCACCACAAATATTTAAAGGAATTCAGGCATGCTTTCTTCAGCAATCCCTTGAAAAGAAGAAACCTGGATTATCAGTCACAGGCTACAAAATGGCACTGATGATCTGGCTCAGCACTGTGCCCTGAAGGCTGTTGCAGGCAGAGTAGTTCAGCAGCAAGATCATCGCCCCTTTCTACATTATCTGGAAATATTTCTTTAGCTCAACAGGGAGACAAGCTACACCAAAAATCCACACCTTTTTGCCTATTTTCATTGTTTGTCTAACGGTTCTTTTGGTGGCTCTTCCCCAGCATAACACCTAAATTCCACAAATACGGGAATTCTATTTCAAACTGCACCCACTTCTCCTCATACCACATTGCTCCATATTCAGTAAAGCAAATGAAGTTCTGATGTATTTGAAACAAGACCACTGCCTGCAGGAGCTGTACTAGGGTACTACTGCTGCCTAAGAGAATCCAAAACTCCCTCAGAATAATGTCACTGCCCAAAAATACCTGGATTCCACTCAAATCTTCCCTAACACGTTACCAAGCCCTACAAGATCAGATGCTACTTAGATGTGAACGTTCCAGCGTGTTGCTCATTGCTCAAATTGTGACTGAACTTCAATCACAATTGAATTGGAGTGTTTTCAAGCCTCAATTTCCTCACTCGTATTTCCATAGAGAAATTTCATTTCTGCTGGAATCTACTACATTTTTTCCAAAGGCAGATAGAATACTTGTTCCAACCAACTTGGAGCTGCAGTAAAGAAAAACACTGGAAATACTTTAAGCAACTGCAGATGGCCTTCAGGACTTGTGGACAAATGCTCCTGGATCATTCAAGGAAGTACATTAATTCAAGACCACTGGAAAAAGGTACCAGTTAAAATGTCTGCCATCTCTCCTTGCACTCACCAGGTGTATGTTTGGTGGCTGCTTGCTTGACTTCAGCGCAAGGAAGAGTTGGCATTTTTAATTTACAAGCTGCAGGTAAACTTTGAAGATGTTACTTGCTGCTGGCAATATTGGCTGTTAAATTTGCTCTCTTCATACCTGCTTCTTTCTTCTCCACCTTGCCCCACACAGGGGAAAAAAACCAAAAAAACCTACCTAGGTGCTCTTCAGAGAGGAGAGACTAAATCACAAACACTTCAGGGCAGGAAGCTTGAACAGCTGAAGCTCTTATTTGCAAGTTCTGTAAATGCCATTTCATACAACTCGATATATTCGCCACCCCACCTTTTCCACAGGCAAACACTGCATCCGTCCCTCCACCCCTGAAGCCCACCAGGGGCACTCCGGTATCTCTGCCACCATCTTGAGGAGCAACAGACTCTGAAACATAAGTTTTAAGGAAACTGACAATTATACACACAGCATACGCTGTTTGCCTCTGCAAGTCACAGCCAACATTTCTATTCTTTCCTCCAACAATAAATTTAAAGTGTGTACTACATTTATATAAGAAGAATATATAACCCAAGAGCGCCGACTGCAGCCCCACAAAGCCACCAAAAGTTTATTTGGTCTCGCAAAAGAAGGCAAGCACCTTTCAGAGGCATCACCATTTCCTTCTCTCCTGGATACAGAGCCCTTCAGGCAGATTTGGCACACACGCTTGCAGTAAGAGGACAAGATGGAGCAATTCTGTCAGTGCAGCAGATTAAAAAAACCTGCCACCAAGAGGCTTTATTCCAAAGGCAATTCTCCTCTGATTCACAAAAGGTCTGCCTACCATACAGCCAAGCAGAGGCTCCCAGATGGTGCTGGCAAAGCAATCTCCCCTTTCTCCCAACAGCACAGCAGCATGTTGATGTCTAGAAAAAATATTTCCAGTCCTGATCCCTTTGCTGTCAGTTCTGTAACATGCACTGCCCTGATTAAATAAATAAAAGCCTATCAACCACCAGCAGTTTCAAGACTTACATGAAGCTCTCCTACTCTTAGGGGAAAAACCCCATGAAGTCAGCATTTAAAACCAAGAGAAAGTGCTTGGAATTATATCTCTTTCTTAATGACAGTCCCACTATTCCCTAAAGTTTGGGGAAGTTCTTTAAAGCAGCAACATTTTTGGCCAGGTGATCAATAGTTTGCTCCAGTACGAGACAGGACTAATACTGGACAGGGACCTCTAAAGTCACCAGAAACCAGCAGATTGCAGTTGGCTTCTCTCACAGACACACCTCTAAGCGATCTTGGCTCCCAGTTCCAGTCTCCTCCACCCTGGCATCCACACATGAACAAATGGACTAAGCAGCATTGCTCAAATCCTGCTGCACTTGCTTAACCTCCATAAGATTTCCCAAGAGAGCTTTACTTTGTGTCACTTCTGCTCTCCTTCAATCCTGCAGCTCTTCTGCAAGTTTCTGCTCAAGACCTAGCACAGACTACTCAAGAAATCAGCACACAGGAACTCAGAAATATTTCAACAATTAAGCTTTCTTCTAGAGTAGAACCAACCATATAAATCATACAATTAGAATATTTCACTGACTTTAATTTTAAACTTTAAAAAAAATCCACACTAACAAAAGGACCTTAATACATTGATAAAGTATTTACCAGGTCAATGAATAAAAAGGTTGAAGTTTCTCTCAAAGGAAAAAAAAAAAAAACAACAATAAAAAGAAAGTAAAACAACCAAACAAGTCTAGGTGGGAGATAACAGGCACAGCACCCTGTGTCACATTTTCTGTCTTGAAGAAAAAATAATGGGGACGTTTGGGCAAGTATTTATCAGAACAAAGCCTACAGTGGCCCCTGAGGATAAAGTCAAATTTTTCAATGCCAGCTAGTCAGTAACTCATTGTGACTGTTAAAAAACTGAACTCAAGGACACTGGCAAAAGTAAGATTTGAGAACTGTAGATATACTATCAAATTTCTACCATGTGAAACCTATTTTGATGGCCACAACCAGCAAGACACATTCCCTAATGCACACATTTGTCATACTCAGGTTTGTTACACTGGGTAAATTAAAGTGACCCTGCAGAAAAACTGGTTTGCAAAGACAGCAGACAAGAAAAATTTAGAGGCCACAAAGAGCAGAAGAGGAAAAACTGAACCACCACTTGCTAATGATAGTTCAGTTCCTGCACTTGTGGATGCAGACCCAGCCAAGCCACCAGAAGGTGAATGAAAAATCTGAACGCACAATTGAGCAAACCTTCAAAAAATATCTATCACTTAAGAGGCCAATTTCATGTGCACATGATGCTGAAAATTTAGAAGAATCAAAATAATTGAATACTGAAGCAGGAGGATAAGAGTCCATACCATTGACACAAGATCATTTTTTCCTCTTAAAACAATGGGAGAAATGTCTTGTATTAAAACAATTGTTTTCTTTAGGACTTCTAACTTGCACTAAATATTAACCTTCCTAAAACTGCAATGGCAAACCCAAATTAAAAAAAAAAACTTGGGACAAGAAAAAACAGTGATATATATGAACACAGTTCAACAGATCTCCATAGACACTCTTACGTTTCAGAATTGAGTTCATCTTGACTATCCACACACATTAATCTGAAATCCCAGCTTTAGTCTTTCATACAAGTTCTACTTCTCAGTATTTTTAATGAGGAACTAAGATCTTGATAAAGCCATTCATTTCATTGTATCCGAAAGTCCTTTGCCTGCTGTACATTTTCTCTGCAGCTGTAGGCATGCATGAGGATGCCTAGCATGTGCATCTGCGTATTTCTATTTACACTAGGAGTGCTTAAATATTCATCTGCAGTTATGTATTTATGTACACAGCTAAAACCACACAGCTATGTTAGATCTGATGTATTTTAATGGGGGTCAAACCTTCAATCCATGCTGGGATTTTCTGCTATTTAAGAGAAACAGGCTGTGGAGCATTTGACCTTTTTCTCCAAGAGCAAGATAAAACGTCCCAGATGTGCCAAATTCTCAAATGCATTGTTTGTATCTCTTGTAAGAACAAGTCTCCAGGCACCTGAGCAAAGATAACCCACCTTACATGGATACCTCACAGACTGGCAGCAAAGTGCTGTCATCTTACCAACCAATATTAAAAGCAGGCTACTGCATGAGGCTGCCAGAGAGGCTTAGGCAGTGCTGTTACATCTCACATTTCCCACTCGGTTTGCTACAAGAAGCAGCAAAAAACAGTTTCTTTGGCTCACCAATATCAATAGGAAAAGAGCAAGTGCTTTCCATAAAGAAGGATTCTCACCTGACACCAGGAGCCCCCTGGAATCTTGGATACAATCAAGCTCTATGAAATACACTGCTGATACACCTTGCAGATAAGACAGAATTTTACACCAATCTCAGTTTCCCATCTTAATATTTTCTCTTTGCTGTGACAGGTAATTATGCAGAGCAGGACAGCCCTCTGAATCGCAGTCTTGGAAAACAAACATCGCTTTAATTAGCATAACCAGTACAACAAAACATTTTCTAAACTTGCACTCAAGACAAAAGATGCCCTTCACAAAGACAGCAGCTTGAGGGCATTGAGAGGATTTTTTGGACTTGGGGGACAGGGACAGAGCAACATTACTTGTCTGTTTTCAGTTTTGCGCAGCTCCTCATCTGGTTCACCACCTATCTTATCTAAACAGTTCTTATCTGACCTTTTTTGCCTTCTCTTGAGACAGACAGCAGGACTCCGTTACTGCTAAAGGAAAAAGAGCTGCCTGGTATCTCTAAAAACACAGATTCTCAGAAAGAAAAGAACAGTCGAATGCATCAAACAAGAACACTTTATTCCTTCAATAATGCTTACGTATTTTCACTTTTTCAAAGTCTCCAAATAAAGTTTAGAAATCAAACACGTCAATGCTACATTCAAATATTTCTCTCTTCTAACCTAAGCCAGAAAAAAAAAAAAAAAACAAATCAGGAAAAGAAATCCTTATTTTTACTACAAAAAGTCTCGGTTTTCCACATGAGAAGCCACATTCTCAACAAACCGATGCCAGAAGAGTCAACATTATTGAAGAGGGTTACAGTGAGCTGTCAAATTACCTTCCGTCCTCTGAGGATGTGCACTACACTGCCAGCATGTTTCCAGCTCTCACATTCAGAGTAGGAGAGCCAGGACTAAAACATCTGCTGGGCCTAACGAGGTCCCTGTCACATCTCTGTGATAACACGTTGCTCATGTCTATCATGTAACACAGACAGAACATATTCTCCTGGTTTTAGTCCCTTAGATTCCTCGGTCTAAGCAAGAAATTGGCAGCCTGCCAGGCTTCCTATGGACCATTCTGGGGTGGGACCACCAGGTAAATCTCCCCGAGTCAGGGCATGATATCCTAAAGAGACACTGCCCTCCTTCCCCATGGATAAATGGGATGATGAGCAGTGCAGCAGGAGCAGGAAGCTCTGCTAAGTTTCCACCACTGCCATGCATTTTCTCTTCACTAAACATCGATTTACTTGCAGGAAGAAAGGCTCCCCTAATAGAACCTGTTCTTTTGATGGCAACCAAGAGGGAAATGGGCAAAAAATAGCTTGAAACTATACCAGTGTCAAGCTATTATTAACTATCAGGCATACACTGACAGTAGGAGAGATGAGGTGGCAAGAGGACTTTCAATAGCCAAAGAGCCCTTTCATCATCTGACCAGCTTCATCTATTGTATTCAAGTAAGTGTTAAAATACAGAGAAATCACACATATCTAGTGCCTTTACAACGAGTATCCAGGTGCAGATTTCTTCCTGCACGTGACTAAATTTAAGGCATCCTTGCCGTGTACAAAAAAAAAAGCCTTGTGAAATGAGAGGTGCTAACATTTTCTAACAGATGGGATGACATTACAGAACAGGATCCTTTTTGTTACTGATGAAAACAACATGCTCTTGGTGCAATTGATTTCACACATAAACGGCAACAGTTTCAAAGCCCAACATCGCTATTTTGGGCCAGTTAGTAGAAACCCATTTCTAAAGCTGATAGCAGCTCTGACAATTAATTACAAGCTCAAGATCAAGCAGGTCAAATCCTTGTGAAATCCCTAGACATCAATCAGAATGACTCCTGAGGGCCTCCATAGAGTTCAGAGCAAGTATTCCCTCTTTTTGCAGATCATCTTTCCGTGCCTCTGAGCTGCGCAGATTATGAGCAGGAATATTTTATGGAATAAGATCAAGGTAAATAGGGCCAGGAGGTGCACAATTTCCTGAGTTTAGGTACAACAGACTTGCCACAGGTAAATAACTGCTCACTTGGGCACTTATACATGTTACAGCCAGGTGAGGGGTGGGGAAACACTCACAAAGGAGACTAAAACACACTGCAGGGCAAACTGCAATTCCACCAATCCACACCTGCAAAACTCATTTACCACAACCGTGCTCAGCATTCCACAGAGACTCTGAATGAATTTATGCAGCACCAGTACAAGTTGAAAATACATTAAAAACATTTTAAAAAAATAACTGTAATGTCATGATGTTCCTCATGCTGATCTGAGTCAGGGTAAGAGCTGAAGGGAATTTCCTTGTGAGCTGACAGGCCCACAGAAATAACCCAGCCATGACTGTCCCCAAGGACAACAAATGGGGCAGACCCCACTCTTCCAACAGGCTGAGCTAATCAACAGATCTGCACATCTACTGCAGAATCTGCATAAGAAATCGATTGAAACCATGTGTTGGTATGGATTCATTTTGCCAAAAAATTAACTGTGACGGGTTGGCACGGTAATGACTTGAACTTTTCCACAATACCATGAAGTACTGATGCTTCTGGAAAAACAAAGTAGATTCTGATGTACCATTCAGACTTCCTAGAAAGAAACCACGCCAACAAGATGAGGTAATCTTGAAATTGCCATCTCCAAGCTTCCTAAAACTGGAGAGAAGGTTTGAAATCTATTCGGACTCTGATTAAACTCAGCAAGCAACACGGTAAAAAATGTATTGAATAGAGCTTTTAAATAAACAAATTGCAACAGTATTTACTTATTTTCTTCTATTTCTCCTCCCTGGAATCAAGCACTCAGGCAAACTTCTCACTTCTACAACAGCATGTTGACTTTTTGACACTATGATCATTAAAGTCAACGTGGAAAATACATGCCCAAATAGAAAATCTAGATGCTGAAAGGAATATCAACCAAGTCAAATCCAACTTTTAAAAATAAAATCCTCAAGAAGTGAGTCACTCACCCCCAAAACTGTACCACTTATAGCTACTTTATAACAGAAATACAGGAAATATGAGAGGCCTTTTTCCCACTTTGGAGGTTTATGTACAAAGCTGAAGTCCAGCACACGTTTGTTAATGGTTGAGACCTCAAGCAGAAAAAAACCCCACAAATAATCCCCAGCCAACAGTATAAATCAACCTAAAGAAAGCTCATCATTTACTGAGTATCATGGCCATAAAGCTGCCCAACAAAGAGAGGGCAAGACAAACTCCATACTCGTATAGCAATCTAAACTGAAAAGCATCAAAATATACCACGTGGAATCACTAGTGCGACAACCAAGCCAAAAACAATCTCTGCTATCAATCTTCAGCAGCCAGCTCCCACTTTTTTACCCTGTTTTAGAAACCATTTCTTCTTACAGAGTCACTGCCAGGCCCTCACTTTGAGTCTACTGTGTTTGACAGATCAGCTACAACATTTTTCTTCTGTAAAACAACAGAACTTAGACCAGATTTTACTCAGCCACAGACTCTGCAAGCTCAGGTGTCGTTGCTTTACACTCACTGTGTCAGGTTCTCCTACCACCAAGCCCGAAGGTGCCACAGTGAAGGAGCTCTGGAACTGGCTGCTCTGATGAAGGCACTTGGTCCAACTGCAGAGTTTCCACTCTGTCTAACTGAAACCTTGACTGATGCCAGCTGCGCCTCATTTGTTCCATCACCAGGTTTTCCTGAAGAGCAGCACTCACCCTCCAAATTTTAGCCCTGTAGGGGACAAAATTAAATTATATAAAAATATACAATGAACATCTATATTATTTATAAACTGAAATATTTATGATTTATTTAATGAAACTGTAAAGTTTAGCCCTCTAGGGGCTAAAATTAAGGGGACAACAAGTAGAAAGACAAGAGAAGCACGGTCTGTCCAAGAAGTAAAAATCACTCAAGGCCCATCAGGAGTTTCAAAGTTTCCCTCAAATAGTAAAGATCACACAAGCAAAACAGAAGTCTCCAAAGTATCTAACAGAATCATTTTGTAGAGATTACATCAGTACATCCACCATTTAATTAATTCATTAACAGGTGCTAAAACCCCTCCTTTATCCGTCCAAAGACCAATCGTGCACAGAAAAGAGGAACATATGGAAATGAAATAGAGTCTTGCAACATGCAGGCATGTGGGAGACAGACCTTTTGGGGATCCCGAAGGTGGCAGCACAATTACTAAATTACCTAAGCAAGAGTCAGCCGCCAAAAACTCCTGGGGAAGCACCACGGCCCAGAGCTGCCCCTGCCAGTGTCACATGGGACAGCTGCAGCTTGTTTGGAGGAATACCTAAAGGTGATCCACCCAGAAGGAAAGGGATCCTGCTTTAAGAGAAGTCTCTAGTTCTTAAAGGATTGCTGAAAGTCAGAGTACGTTTATTTGTATGTTTTACGCTTAATACTTGCTTGAATACCCCTCCAAAAATGTTGTTAATCTGATAACTAAGAACGTGCCATTAAAAAAAATGGCATGTTTTTGTCTCTTTCTTTCAAAAGTAAAATATTCCTTGTTGTTTAATGGAAAAGCAGGCTCCTCTCCAAACACATCCTGTGAGGCCTTTTCCAGTGAAGCAGTGTGCATAATGATAAATGAAAAAGGGAAAGGTTCTTGCAAGTATTTTTATCTGTAGTATGCAGGGGTTGATCTGTTACACCCAAAAATTATTTTCAACTTAAACAATTCACCCTTGCCAAATCCCTAACTCACTCTAAAACTCTAATAGGTACACACAACATTTCTTGTGAATAAGTTTGCAACAAATCCTACAAGTTCACCCTCAGGAAAGGTGGCAAACACCCCAAGGGAGTATACAACACACAATATACACTCTTTGGAAGTGGAGGGAGTGAGTTTTGTCCTTCTTCCTCCTACTTTTTTTGCCAAGAGTGAGGGAGTCCCAAGGAACCATTTCAACACTTCAAGGAATGTCTCACATGCCAGGAAAGGCTCTGACACACTGACTGAAAACACTGGGAGGAGGGAGGACACACAACACATCAGCCAATGCAGATTTTCGGCTGCCTTGGACGTTATTCCTTCACAACAGCCACAATCTTTTTCCATAGACATTCTCCCCAGGTAAAAATCCAGGCGTGATGGTGAAGGGGCTAATTCTTTACCCTGTTTAGAATCAGTCAGAGAACTTCACAGTGTTTGTGACTCGTGCTCTCTTCACTTGAAACAGCTCCCACAAGACCTTGAAGGACAACTTGCTTCAACTGCCGGGAGGTCAAACTTGATAAAATCTTCAATATTGTCCTTTCCGGTGTATTTCCTTATCCTCCTACCCTTATGAGATCTGCCTCTACTGCAGGACCAGCTATCTGCTCTAACAACATGGTTCTTGTATGAAAAATACAAGCCAAAATAGAAAATCTAGATGCTGAAAGGAATATCAACCAAGTCAAATCCAACTTTTAAAAACAGAATCCTCAAGAAATGATTCACCCACCCCAAAACAAATGCAGCAGGAGAGGCAACTTATTCATCTCACAGAGATCATTCTCCTATCTCTCCATGCTCTGCTCCAAAGTGTGTTCAAATCAAAGGTTCTCATTTTTTTCCTCTTCCCCTCAATTGTATTTAATTAGGTTGGGTTTTTTTTTCCTTTGAAGTCAAGGGAAAGAGGCCTATTTATTTCAAGGAATATTTAGCCTGGCCTTTTCCTTCCAGTGTTCTACCTCACGGCATCTTCAACCCCATTGTTCCATAGGGACAGGGAGGCATCCAAATAAAGATTAATAAAAAGGCAATTCCTGTGGTGTTATCAATTGAAGAAACAGGATCACTTTTCCCAGTGTCAATGAACTTCAACACACTAATAAAATTAACAGATATCAAAGTGGTTTGGGTCTGAAATAGAAACATTTCCACTACATCTGAGTAGCTTTTCCAAATACTGGGCAAATAGTTTGATACACTTTGAAATACTAAAATATCTCCAGTGCTCCAAGATGAAGCTGAGCAAATGTCACTGAGTGAAATGAGACTAGACATTGTTTGCACCTTCTAAGCATGCATTATATTTTCATCTTGGTGTTTAAAACAAGGCCACTGCAAGGAGAATTTCCACTGTCCCAGCTGTCAGTAACTGGTTTTGTGACTTACCTGCTGGGGAATTACTCACTTCCCACTGCAAATGTGAAATCACTGTTCATTTGGACAGATTGCTCCTGACTGCACCCTGATGATGTGTCCTCAGTCCAGCTCGTGGCACCGGCAAGATAAATGTGTAGAATGAGATTAGGGGCAAAACACTAACAAAATTTGCTTAGATCAAAGAGACGCACTCACACCCTGTCAGTACTACCTGACATCTTCCTGACAATATTATGAGGCAATTATGTATGTCTTGGCTGATGGAGGTGAATTATGGTAAGTTCTAGGAGGCAACTGTCTAAAGCAGGGGAAGCTGATTAATCACCCAGCAATAATTCATTATTGAGACATTTAGGTCGACTTGTGCACCACAAAGTCAGAGGGAGCAGGAAACAATCAAACCGATGAATACTGTTCAGACTAAACTGTTGGCAGCTACAGCCACAGAGGCACATTTACAGAGAAAATGACACCATCTCAGAGAAATCAGATGCCTGGAAGCAAATCCTCAAACCAAGTGGGCACTCTCCATCCCACACAAGGGACGCATCAGCACGTGCAGCAGGAGCCCCTGTGCTGGCATTCTCACTGTTTCTCAGGTCTACCTGTTCCCTGCCTCAAACAGGGGCACAAATGAGGAGCCAGTCTGCAAAGCCTTGGGCTTTCATCTCACACTGCTACACTGAAGCAAATGGACAGGAAAATAGAAGAAGCCTGAATACACCTCTGCTGATAAAGATCTCTATGTTAATACCATTAACATTGACTACATCGAATTTAAAGCTGATATCTGCCTGCATATCACATACAAGTCTCTTTTCAGGTGTACAAAAAATGTGTCCATTTCACAGCATTTCTTCCTTTACTTCTCCGCCTGGATCATACAGAAAATACATTTCTTGGCCACCAGCAAATCATTACCCCTCATGGGGGCTGTTCCCTAAAGAGTTTAAGTACCAGAACAATGGACTACTGCACAGCACCAAATTTCAATTGTGACTTAACTATTCCACAAAGGGGATTTACTGTAGTAAATCACCTCTCAGGAATACACAATTATTTGAAATTTCACTGACATTTTCCACTAACAAAACAGCACTTCTACTTTAGCAGTGATTCGAAGATGGAAACTTTCCATTAAGCCTTTTCTTTCCTCTGGGTGTCAGAGTTGTCCTCAAAGTCCTTCTGTGTTAAAAATTAATTGTCTGGTTTGGTCTAACATACCCAATGTATTAGTTAGGGAGTACACGCACAGTAATACCTCAGAAAGGTTACAACCCTCCTCCCCAAGATCTTGGATGGCAATTTTGGGTTACTCTGAACCTCTCTCCAGCTTTGGCTTCTGAACTTTTCCTTTAATCTACTTTTTCATTCACTTCATGTACACCGATACAGTAGTTTTTCTCTTTTTGTAACCTGGTGTCCAAATACCAGAACGACCGCTTGACCATTTCCATAAGCAAACCATCGTCTGCAAAACTCTTCAGTCAGAATCTTATTATTAAAGCAACTTTTTCCAAACAGTTTCTGCCGCAGAGCCAAAGGGCCCTCTGCTCAGAATCCTTTTCCTTAAAAGCATGGGGATATGGATGATTTCTGTGCCCCGTAAAGGTCCAGTGCCATTCACCTCTGGATACCAACATGTTCTTCCATCTGACTGGGGATGGAGTCGCGGAAGATGAGAGGATTTCTCTCCAGCAATGATATCCTGCCCCTTGGCAGATATCAGGCAGTTCAAATCAAATTTCAGGTTTAGCTCACAACACTCAGGATGCTGACAGATGATGGAAGCACTGTCACAGCAGCTCTAGCTTGACTTTCCGCCTACACTACTGTACATTTTAAACCACTTCTGAACAGGATCACTAGAAATGGGCAGCCATCCCTAAATCATCCCTGAAAACACAATGGCATCCAACAGGTGTTTGCTTGAGTTATCCCCCTAAGGCAAGGCAGTACTTCAACAGGCATAGAGAGGATAAAAGGAATAATTCTGTCCCTAAGAGCTGCCTCCTTCCCCTGTCTCCTCATTTGCCAAGGCCACGCACGAGGCCGATCAGCGCCGCTGGCGCCTCCGGAACCACCTGCAGCTGGCGGCCAAAGGTGACCAAAAAAACCCCCCCCAAAAAAAACCCCAAAAAATTTGGGGGGAGGGGGAATCCCTCCCCAGAATGATATTTTTACATTTTTATTTATTTCGGGGTTTTTTTGTTTGTTTAATCAGGCCCTCTCCGGCAAACCTTCGCTCAAAACCGGCTGAGCTCCCCCGGGGCCGCTCCGGCCGCGCCCTCAGACACCCCGAAAAGACCCTGGAAAGACACGTTGGGCTGAGGCGGGATCCTGGAAAATTCAAAAGAATTAAAAACCGGAAATATCCGACTCGTTTTTTGGGGCAAAAAACGGATAAAATCGGGAGGTTTTGGGGCGGTTTGGCCTCCGGGGCTTGCCGTACAAAATGGCGGCGCGGTGTGAGGGCGACAAAATGGCGGCTCGGAGATTTCGCCATACAGAATACAGAAAACGGAGATTTGGGAGGAAAAAAGGGGATTTCGGGGAAAAAGGGGATTTCAGAGATAAAAATTGGATTTTCCAATTCTAAATTTGGAGAAAAAACGGATAAAATCGGGAGGTTTTGGGGCGGTTTGGCCGCTGGGGGTTGCCGTACAAAATGGCGGCGCTGTTTGAGGGAGACGTGAGGACGACAGAATGGCGGCGTTTTGAGGATCGTGCCGTACAAAATGGAGAAAACGGAGATTTGGGTGGAAAAAGGGGATTTGGGGGAAAAAGTGGATTTTAGAGATAAAAATGGAAATCTCCGACTCTAAATTTGGGGGGAAAACGGCAAAATTTAGGGAGTTTTGGGGTGGTTTGACCGCTGGGGGTTGCCGTACAAAATGGCGGCGCGGTGTGAGGGGTGAGGAGCGGGCGGCAAAATGGCGGCGCCCGGAGGATCTTGCCGTACAAGAGGGCGGCGCGCGGGGGTTTTTTTGCCGTACAAAAACGAAGAAAATGGAGATTTGGGGGGAAAAATGGGATTTAAGGGAAAAAAAAGAAATTTTAGAGAGACTAATAGAGATTTTGGGGGGGGAACGGGAAAATTTGTCGGCTTTGGGGTGGTTTGGCCGCTCGGGGTTGCCGTACAAGATGGCGGCGCGCGGGGGGTTTTGCCGGATAAGACGGAAATTTGGGGGGAAAATGGAGATTTTGGGGAAGAAAGGGAGATTTTAGGGGGGAAAATGGGGATTTTAGAGGGGTGAAACGACATTTTTTGGGGAAAAAAATCGCTTTAAAAAGAAAAAAAGTCCCCAAATCGGCAAAACCTGAGGGGAAAAATTTTCCCAAAAACCGCCTCAAACTCCCACAAAAAAAAAAAAAAACAACCGCGGCCACAGCAAAACAACAACAACAAAAAGAGGCGATCTGAAAATTTATTGAAATTTAATTTTATTTTAATTTTAATTAAATTAACTAAATAATTATTTATTTAATTTTTTTAATTAAAATTTTTCGATCCCAAAAAAATCTCAAAAATTCACCCCAAAATTTCCACTCAAAATCCCAAAAAATGACCCGAAAATTTCCACTGAAAACTGAAAATTTTTAAGCCTCAAAATCCCTCAATTTTACCCCAAAATTCCCGCTGAAAATTGGGATTTTTAGAGCCTCAAAAATCCCCGAAATTCACCCCAAAATTGGAATTTTTGAAGTTCCAAAACCCCCAAAATTTCCACCCAAAATCCCAAAAATTCACCGCAAAATTCCCAACTAAAATCCATCAAAAAACCCCAAAATTTCCACTAAAAATTGGGATTTTCAGAGCCCCAAAATCCCCAAAAATTCACCCCAAAATTTCCACCCAAAATCCCAAAAATTTACTCCAAAATTCCCTCCCAAAACTGAGATTTTTAAAGCCCCCAAATCCCCCAAAATTCACCCCAAAATTCCCACTAAAAATTGGAACTTTTAGAGCCCCGAAATCCCCCAAAATTCACCGAAAATGCCCTAAAAATGACCCAAAAATTCCCACTAAAAATCAGGATTTCAGAGCCCCAAAATCCCAAAAAATGACCCCAAAATTCCGACTGAAAAATGGGGTTTTTTGAAGCCCCAAAATCCCTCAAATTATCCCCAAAATTCCCTCCCAAAACGCCAAAAATTCACCCCAAAAATTCCCATTAAAAATCAGGATTTCAGAGCCCCAAAATCCCAGAAAATGACTCCAAAATTCCCACTAAAAATTGGAATTTTTAGATCCCCAAAATCCCCAAATTCTCCCCAAAAATCCCAAAAAACCCCCCAAACCCCCTCCCAGTACAAACCAGTACAAACCAGGAAAGAAAAACCCCAAACCAGTATAAACCAGTACAAACCAGTCACCCCAAATCCCTTCCCAGTTCATCCCGGTGACCCCTAAAGCCCCTCCCAGTACAAACCAGTAAGGAAAACCCCCAAACCAGTACAAACCAGTACAAACCAGTATAAACCAGTAACTCCCAGTATCCCCCAGCGCCAGGCCCTGGCCCTGAGCCGCTCCCTGGAGGTCACCGAGCGTCGAGAGATCCCAGTTCAAACCAGTACAGACAGGTGAGGGCACTGGAATGGGGACTGGAGGGCACTGGTTTGTACTGGAATGGACTGGGAGTGGGTTTGGGGTCACTGGTTTATACTGGGATAGACTGGGAGTGGGTTTGGGGTCACTGGTTTGTACTGGGATGGACTGGGAGCGGGTTTGGGGTCACTGGTTTATACTGGGATGGACTGGGAGTGGGTTTGGGGTCACTGGTTTGTACTGGGATGGACTGGGAGTGAGTTTGGGGGTTACTGGTTTATACTGGGATGGACTGGGAGTGGGTTTGGGGGTCACTGGTTTGTACTGGGATGGACTGGGAGTGGCTTTGGGGGTTACTGGTTTATACTGGGATGGACTGAGAGTGGGTTTGGGGGTTACTGGTTTGTACTGGGATGAACTGGGAGTGGGTTTGGGGTCACTGGTTTATACTGGGATGGACTGGGAGTGGGTTTGGGGGTTACTGGTTTGTACTGGGATGGACTGGGAGTGGGTTTGGGGTCACTGGTTTATACTGGGATGGACTGGGAGTGGGTTTGGGGTCACTGGTTTATACTGGGATGGACTGGGAGTGGGTTTGGGGTCACTGGTTTGATACTGGGATGGACTGGGAGTGGGTTTGGGGGTTACTGGTTTGATACTGGTATGGACTGGGAGTGGGTTTGGGGTCACTGGTTTATACTGGGATGGACTGGGAGTGGGTTTGGGGGTTACTGGTTTATACTGGTTTAAACTGGTTTCGGGGTTTCTGGGCGTGGTTTACCCTTTGCCCCTCCCCCACATGTAAACCGACCACGCCCCTCATCAAGCCACGCCCCCTTCCCTTTTATGGAGCGACAACAAGGGCGGGGCAAACTGGGCGGGGCCTGGGGGTTACTTGGTTCTACTGGGAGGAAGTGGGAGGGGCCAACGCGGCTCTGACCCCGCCCACCGCGCCGATATGCAAACTTATGTAAATGAGAGCACAAATAAATGCGAATGACGTCACTGACCACGGGGACTGGGAGTTACTGGTTTGTACTGGGAGGGGCCTGGGCGTGACTCAGACCCCGCCCACCTCACCGAGGCGCCAGCCTTATGTAAACTTATGCAAATGAGCGGCGAAATAAGCGCGGGTGACGTCATTTGTACGCCGAGGAGCAAAGCGGCGCCGCGGGGCATGACGGGATACACCGGGGCGCAGAGCGGCACCGCAGGGCATGACGGGATACACCGAGGCGCAAGGCGGCGCCGCGGGGCGTGACGGGATACACCGAGGCGCAGAGCGCCGCGGGGCACGACGGGATACACCGAGGCGCAAAGCGGCGGAACGGGGCATGACGGGATACACCGAGGCGCAAAGCGGCGCGGCGCATGACGGGATACACCGAGGCGCAAAGCGGCGCACGGCATGACGGGATACCTGCAGCTCCTCTCCTAAAGGAAGGCTCAGCCTGGGACTCATTCCTCTCTCTTCCAAGACACTACTTTAGAAAACTGCAGGATTCCAACCTAACCCTTCCTCCAACACAGGGGCCGGAAGAAAAGATTCAGAATTTCTGTCCACCCCCATAGGTTCAGCCATACAGCTATGGCAAAATGCATCTCTTCTCTGCAGTCTTCTCACGTAAGATTTGTTTCTTTAATAAACCTTTCCTCGGAGGAGCAGTCTTACATCAGTATGAGATTTGTAATGTTTTAAGTAAATTTATAAACCAAGGGTTTGTAGTTGCACATACAGCAGAGATTCCAGAGGACAGCAGAGCAGACCAAATGCAGCCAGACTGGTGTTTTAAAACTGAGGTCATCGACTGATTCCTGTGATCCACGATCCCAACACCAGGCCACACCTGGTGTTCTTGCCTCTAGAGAAAAGCACACAACCTGTTATCTCTGCTGAGCTCATTTGGTACCATTTAATACGTATTTATCACACACTCACAAAATGGCAAGTGTGGTTGCATCACTACCACAAAATGCTCCTGGGGATTTACTCAATCATTGATGATTACAGAAATGGTAAGAAGAGAGGCCAAACAATAGGGGGAAAAGGTGGATTTACCCTACACAGCATCCAAATTCTTAACAACAGGATGGACTTTGCCACTTATTGCTAATGCTAACTCACATAGAAGGAGTTAGAAGTTTGATCTGCAAGACAGTTCACACGAGGCCACAAAGGAAAACAAGCACTTTACATGTTGAATTTCACCCCTGTTTATGAGGTTTTCTCATGATATTTAACTTCAATTATCAAACACAAATTTTCAAACATACCGGTGAACATCCCTCAGTCCATAGTCTGTGCCTATTTCTTGCTCTAAGTTAGATGAGCAAACAGATAAAATTGTATCAGCTCCTTTGGACCGACCAATTTCAATTCAGCTGTGGTTACAGCATTTCAACGGCGAACAAAAAGCATGCACAGCTGAGTTTCAGAAAATATAAATACTCACACAAAGCAACATTTTCAACTCCCAGAGTGTTTAGTATGACACACTTAACTACCTCCAGTACCTAAGAGATCTGTATTGAAAAATCTGAGCCATGTTACTAATTTTAAGTGGACACTAAAAAACCAAACCCAAACATTAACATGCCACGTGTCCTGGCTCTCTTAGCACTGCATTGGCCATAAACACACAATGATTTTGATTCCAAAGATTTCTCAAGGTTTCCTGGGTTTTTGTTGTTCCTACAAGTATCCCAGCTTGTTTTTACTCACTGTACCAGTCTCAGGTTGTAAACACAAGTGGGCTGTGACTCTCCCATGAGCAAGTTTTTTCATGTATTTGCAAAACTGACCGCACGAACGTGGTTACAGCTGCTCACATGCTCTACTGCCTACACACACTGAAATGCCAAACAATTAAGGAAGGCTCCAATGAATTCTCAAGATATGGGATGCTTTTTAAGAGCTATTTCAAAAAATAACTAAAACCAATATTTGTTGATGCATTTACTACCACGTAATTGTACTAGAGCCCGTTGAAGAGACAAATTTGAGGGTCTTTTTTTAATGCCTTAACTTCATACTTGTACAGCAATCTAAACTGAAAAGCATCAAAATATACCACGTGGAATCACTAGTGCGACAACCAAGCCAAAAAAAATCTCTGCTATCAATCTTCAGCAGCCAGCTCCCACTTTTTTACCCTGTTTTATAAACCATTTCTTCTTACAGAGTCACTGCCAGGCCCTCACTTTGAGTCTACTGTGTTTGACAGATCAGCTACAACATTTTTCTTCTGTAAAACAACAGAACTTAGACCAGATTTTACTCAGCCAGACTCTGCAAGCCCAGGTGTCATTGCTTTACACTCACTGTGTCAGGTTCTCCTACCACCAAGCCCGAAGGTGCCACAGTGAAGGAGCTCTGGAACTTGC
This sequence comes from Chamaea fasciata, assembly GCF_029207755.1. Lineage (NCBI taxonomy): Eukaryota > Metazoa > Chordata > Aves > Passeriformes > Sylviidae > Chamaea > Chamaea fasciata. Next base: position 67,156 of record NW_027094440.1, read on the forward strand.
TGCTCTGATGAAGGCACTTGGTCCAACTGCAGAGTTTCCACTCTGTCTAACTGAAACCTTGACTGATGCCAGCTGCACCTCATTTGTTCCATCACCAGGTTTTCCTGAAGAGCAGCACTCACCCTCCAAATTTTAGCCCTGTAGGGGACAAAATTAAATTATATAAAAATATACAATGAACATCTATATTATTTATAAACTGAAGTATTTATGATTTATTTAATGAAACTGTAAAGTTTAGCCCTCTAGGGGCTAAAATTAAGGGGACAACAAGTAGAAAGACAAGAGAAGCACGGTCTGTCCAAGAAGTAAAAATCACTCAAGGCCCATCAGGAGTTTCAAAGTTTCCCTCAAATAGTAAAGATCACACAAGCAAAACAGAAGTCTCCAAAGTATCTAACAGAATCATTTTGTAGAGATTACATCAGTACATCCACCATTTAATTAATTCATTAACAGGTGCTAAAACCCCTCCTTTATCCGTCCAAAGACCAATCGTGCACAGAAAAGAGGAACATATGGAAATGAAATAGAGTCTTGCAACATGCAGGCATGTGGGAGACAGACCTTTTGGGGATCCCGAAGGTGGCAGCACAATTACTAAATTACCTAAGCAAGAGTCAGCCGCCAAAAACTCCTGGGGAAGCACCACGGCCCAGAGCTGCCCCTGCCAGTGTCACATGGGACAGCTGCAGCTTGTTTGGAGGAATACCTAAAGGTGATCCACCCAGAAGGAAAGGGATCCTGCTTTAAGAGAAGTCTCCAGTTCTTAAAGGATTGCTGAAAGTCAGAGTACGTTTATTTGTATGTTTTACGCTTAATACTTGCTTGAATACCCCTCCAAAAATGTTGTTAATCTGATAACTAAGAACGTGCCATTAAAAAAAAAATGGCATGTTTTTGTCTCTTTCTTTCAAAAGTAAAATATTCCTTGTTGTTTAATGGAAAAGCAGGCTCCTCTCCAAACACATCCTGTGAGGCCTTTTCCAGTGAAGCAGTGTGCATAATGATAAATGAAAAAGGGAAAGGTTCTTGCAAGTATTTTTATCTGTAGTATGCAGGGGTTGATCTGTTACACCCAAAAATTATTTTCAACTTAAACAATTCACCTTTGCCAAATCCCTAACTCACTCTAAAACTCTAATAGGTACACACAACATTTCTTGTGAATAAATTTGCAACAAATCCTACAAGTTCACCCTCAGGAAAGGTGGCAAACACCCCAAGGGAGTATACAACACACAATATACACTCCTTGGAAGCGGAGGAAGTGAGATTTGTCCTTCCTCCTTGTCTTGGTTTGGGAAGACAGGTATCTGCCAGGTAAAATTACAATCAGGGGCTCTTTGGCAAAGATTTGGGAAATAGGAATAGCAGTTCTTTACTAGTATGTAATACAAAGCAAACAAACACAAAAACTCCCCCCCACCAAACAACTGCAGCATTAATGACAAACGACAACAGTACCAAGAACCTTGAGGGCTTTGTTTCACAAAACCCAGGGCAGTTTGGTTTCGCTGTCCCTGCAGGATCCTCAGAGCACCAAGCTGAAACAGTGGAAAAGTCCCGGGCTGGTCGCTGGGATGGCAGGGTGTCCCGGCAGGCAGGGGCAGGATGTCCCGGCAGCGCAGGGGTGCAGGGTCACGCTGCAGCAAGAGGAGCAGCGCCGAAGGCGAGGCAGGGCCTGGACCAGCTCCCGCAGGTGGCCGGGAAAACTCAGGATTCAGGCTGAACTGGTGATAGTAGATTTCCCAGGACTGGATCCCTTTGGCCACAGTGAAACTCCTCCAGCCAGCAACAGCCGTTCTCTGCTCGGCGTGCTCTGCGGCGGCTGAGCTCCTCGAGGAGCGGCAGACACGCGTCTCCCCGAACGCCGGAGAAAGAAAAGCCCGCAGCTGCCTCAAGCTTTGTCTTTTACCTGCGTTATCTCCCCCTTCCACCTTTGTCCACCTCTTTGTTTCGGTTAAGTACTCTCAAGTATCCAACACTTGGTCTCCTTGGTAACGTGTCGGGAAAAAATTCTTTAGAGAAAGAAGGAACAAACCTAACCCCCAACACTCCTCCTACTTTTTTTGCCAAGAGTGAGGGAGTCCCAAGGAACCATTTCAACACTTCAAGGAATGTCTCACATGCCAGGAAAGGCTCTGACACACTGACTGAAAACACTGGGAGGAGGGAGGACACACAACACATCAGCCAACGCAGATTTTCGGCTGCCTTGGACGTTATTCCTTCACAACAGCCACAATCTTTTTCCATAGACATTCTCCCCAGGTAAAAATCCAGGCGTGATGGTGAAGGGGCTAATTCTTTACCCTGTTTAGAATCAGTCAGAGAACTTCACAGTGTTTGTGACTCGTGCTCTCTTCACTTGAAACAGCTGCCACAAGACCTTGAGGAACAACTTGCTTCAACTGCCAGGAGGTCAAACTTGATAAAATCTTCAATATTGTCCTTTCCGGTGTATTTCCTTATCCTCCTACCCTTATGAGATCTGCCTGTACTGCAGGACCAGCTATCTGCTCTAACGACATGGTTCTTGTATGAAAAATACAAGCCAAAATAGAAAATCTAGATGCTGAAAGGAATATCAACCAAGTCAAATCCAACTTTTAAAAACAGAATCCTCAAGAAATGATTCACCCACCCCAAAACAAATGCAGCAGGAGAGGCAACTTATTCATCTCACAGAGATCATTCTCCTATCTCTCCATGCTCTGCTCCAAAGTGTGTTCAAATCAAAGGTTCTCATTTTTTTTTCCTCTTCCCCTCAATTGTATTTAATTAGGTTGGTTTTTTTTTTTTCCTTTGAAGTCAAGGGAAAGAGGCCTATTTATTTCAAGGAATATTTAGTCTGGCCTTTTCCTTCCACTGTTCTCCCTCACTGCATCTTCAACCCCATTGTTCCATAGGGACAGGGAGGCATCCAAATAAAGATTAATAAAAAGGCAATTCCTGTGGTGTTATCAATTGAAGAAACAGGATCACTTTTCCCAGTGTCAATGAACTTCAATACACTAATAAAATTAACAAATATCAAAGTGGTTTGGGTCTGAAATAGAAACATTTCCACTAAATCTGAGTAGCTTTTCCAAATACTGGGCAAATAGTTTGATACACTTTGAAATACTAAAATATCTCCAGTGCTCCAAGATGAAGCTGAGCAAATTTCACTGAGTGAAATGAGACTAGACATTGTTTGCACCTTCTAAGCATGCATTATATTTTCATCTTGGTGTTTAAAACAAGGCCACTGCAAGGAGAATTTCCACTGTCCCAGCTGTCAGTAACTGGGGCACAAATGAGGAGCCAGTCTGCAAAGCCTTGGGCTTTCATCTCACACTGCTACACTGAAGCAAATGGACAGGAAAATAGAAGAAGCCTGAATACACCTCTGCTGATAAAGATCTCTATGTTAATACCATTAACATTGACTACATCGAATTTAAAGCTGATATCTGCCTGCATATCACATCCAAGTCTCTTTTCAGGTGTACAAAAAATGTGTCTATTTCACAGCATTTCTTCCTTTACTTCTCCACCTGGATCATACAGAAAATACATTTCTTGGCCACCAGCAAATCATTACCCCTTATGGGGACTGTTCCCTAAAGAGTTTAAGTACCAGAACAATGGACTACTGCACAGCACCAAATTTCAATTGTGACTTAACTATTCCACAAAGGGGATTTACTGTAGTGACACCTCTCAGGAATACACAATTATTTGAAATTTCACTGACATTTTCCACTAACAAAACAGCACTTCTACTTTAGCAGTGATTCGAAGATGGAAACTTTCCATTAAGCCTTTTCTTTCCTCTGGGTGTCAGAGTTGTCCTCAAAGTCCTTCTGTGTTAAAAATTAATTGTCTGGTTTGGTCTAACATACCCAATGTATTCGTTAGGGAGTACACGCACAGTAATACCTCAGAAAGGTTACAACCCTCCTCCCCAAGATCTTGGATGGCAATTTTGGGTTACTCTGAACCTCTCTCCAGCTTTGGCTTCTGAACTTTTCCTTTAATCTACTTTTTCATTCACTTCATGTACACCGATACAGTAGTTTTTCTCTTTTCGTAACCTGGTGTCCAAATACCAGAACGACCGCTTGACCATTTCCATAAGCAAACCATCGTCTGCAAAACTCTTCAGTCAGAATCTTATTATTAAAGCAACTTTTTCCAAACAGTTTCTGCCGCAGAGCCAAAGGGCCCTCTGCTCAGAATCCTTTTCCTTAAAAGCATGGGGATATGGATGATTTCTGTGCCCCGTAAAGGTCCAGTGCCATTCACCTCTGGATACCAACCTGTTCTTCCATCTGACTGGGGATGGAGTCGCGGAAGATGAGAGGATTTCTCTCCAGCAATGATATCCTGCCCCTTGGCAGATATCAGGCAGTTCAAATCAAATTTCAGGTTTAGCTCACAACACTCAGGATGCTGACAGATGATGGAAGCACTGTCACAGCAGCTCTAGCTTGACTTTCTGCCTACACTACTGTACATTTTAAACCACTTCTGAACAGGATCACTAGAAATGGGCAGCCATCCCTAAATCATCCCTGAAAACACAATGGCATCCAACAGGTGTTTGCTTGAGTTATCCCCCTAAGGGAAGGCAGTACTTAAACAGGCATAGAGAGGATAAAAGGAATAATTCTGTCCCTAAGAGCTGCCTCCTTCCCCTGTCTCCTCATTTGCCAAGGCCACGCACGAGGCCGATCAGCGCCGCTGGCGCCTCCGGAACCACCTGCAGCTGGCGGCCAAAGGTGACCAAAAAAACCCCCCCCAAAAAAAACCCCAAAAAATTTGGGGGGAGGGGGAATCCCTCCCCAGAATGATATTTTTACATTTTTATTTATTTCGGGTTTTTTTTGTTTGTTTAATCAGGCCCTCTCCGGCAAACCTTCGCTCAAAACCGGCTGAGCTCCCCCGGGGCCGCTCCGGCCGCGCCCTCAGACACCCCGAAAAGACCCTGGAAAGACACGTTGGGCTGAGGCGGGATCCTGGAAAATTCAAAAGAATTAAAAACCGGAAATATCCGACTCGTTTTTTGGGGCAAAAAACGGATAAAATCGGGAGGTTTTGGGGCAGTTTGGCCTCCGGGGCTTGCCGTACAAAATGGCGGCGCGGTGTGAGGGCGACAAAATGGTGGCTCGGAGATTTCGCCGTACAGAATAGAGAAAACGGAGATTTGGGAGGAAAAAAGGGGATTTCAGGGAAAAAGGGGATTTCAGAGATAAAAATTGGATTTTCCGATTCTAAATTTGGAGAAAAACGGATAAAATCGGGAGGTTTTGGGGAGGTTTGGCCGCTGGGGGTTTCCGTAAAAATGGCGGCGCTGTTTGAGGGAGACTTGAGGGCGACAAAATGGCGGCGTCTTGAGGATCGTGCCGTACAAAATGGAGAAAACGGAGATTTGGGTGGAAAAAGGGGATTTGGGGGAAAAAGTGGATTTTAGAGATAAAAATGGAAATCTCCGACTCTAAATTTGGGGGGAAAAGGGCAAAATTTAGGGAGTTTTGGGGCGGTTTGACCGCTGGGGGTTGCCGTACAAAATGGCGGCGCGGTGTGAGGGGTGAGGAGAGGACGGCAAAATGGCGGCGCCCGGAGGATCTTGCCGTACAAGATGGCGGCGCGCGGGGTTTTTTGCCGTACAAAAATTGAGAAAACGGAGATTTGGGGGAAAAAATGGGATTTAAAAAAAAAAAAAAGAAATTTTAGAGAGAATAATGGAGATTTTGGTTGGGAAACGGGAAAAATTGTCGGGTTTGGGGTGGTTTGGCCGCTCGCGGTTGCCGTACAAGATGGCGGCGCGGTGCGGGGGGTTTTGCCGGATAAGACGGAAATTTGGGGGGAAAATGGAGATTTTGGGGAAAAAAGGGAGATTTTAGGGGGGAAAATGGGGATTTTAGAGGGAAAAACGAAATTTTGTGGGGAAAAAAATCGCTTTAAAAAGAAAAAAAATCCCCAAATCGGCAAAACCTGAGGGGAAAAATTTTCCTCAAAACCACCTCAAACTCCCACAAACAAAAAAAAAAAACCCGCGGCGACAGCAAAACAACAACAACAAAAAGAGGCGATCTGAAAATTTATTGAAATTTAATTTAATTTTAATTTTATTTCTCTTCTGGCGTTTAATCGCCGGCGCCGCTCCCGTCTCGTTCCGTACAAGACGGCGGCGCACGAAGGGGAAGTTGGGTCATGGCACTTCCGGTGCGAAATGGCGCCGCGCTTCGCGGTCATTCCGTACAACATGGCGGCGAGCGGATGTTTCGGTGACGTGCGCATGCGCGCGGTGACATCACTTCCTGCCATGGCGAAGATGGCGGCACGCAGAGTCCTCCGGCTCGGTTCGTCCCGGGAAAGCTCCAGGAGGGTCTCGGGGGGCGGGAGGCGCTGATTTAATGAGATGCAAATGAGAGGGCGTGGTCTGAGGGGGTTGAGCGTGGTTTAATCTCGATTTGGGCGGGGTTTTGAAAGAAGGGGCGTGGCTTGTGCGTGATTGACGTTTGGCACCCCCCCAGCGGAGCGGCAGGCGCGCGCTGCCCGGCCCTGGCCACGCCCCCCGCAGCGGATTGGCGAATGGCGAGAGAGGTGAGGGGGGAAAAGAGGGCGTGGCCTCAGGATCGAGGCGTGGTTTTAAGGGAGGGGGCGTGCTTCGTCGTGAGGGGATTTGGCGGGAAATTGTTGGGGGGTTTTTTTTCCCTCGAATTTTGGGGGAATTTCCGGGATTTGGGACGGTTTTCCCTGGATTTGGAGGTTTTCCCCAAAATTTTGGGATTTTTTCCAGCAAATTTGAAGTTTGTCCCAAAATTTCTGAGTTTTTCCCAAATTTTTGGGGTGTTCCGTGGAGTTTTTTGGAAATTTCCCAGGATTTGGGGTGGAATCGGGGAAAAATTGGGGAATTTTGGAAAACTTTGGGGTAAATTTCGGATTTTTTCCCACAAATTCTGTGATTTTTACCCAAATTTTTGGGATTTTTTTTTCCCCAACAAATTTTGGGATCCTGGATGGATCTGAGGGAATTCCGGCTGGAATTTTGGGTTAAAATTCCCGAATTTTGGGATTTTTTCTTCCAAATTTAGGGATTTTTTTCCCCCAAATTTTGGGATTTTTTCTTCCAAATTTTGGGATTTTTTCCCCCAAATTTAGGGATTTTTTCCCAAAAATTTTGGAATTTTTTCACCAAAATTTTGCAATTTTTTTCCCCCCCAATTTTGGGAATTTTTTTCTCCAGTTTTTTAGGTTTTTAACCAAATTTTGGGATTTTTTCCCCCAAATTTTGGGATTTTCCCCCCAAATTTTGGGATTTTTTTTCTTCCAAATTTCGGGATCTTTTCCCCCAAATTTTGGGATCTTTCCCCCAAATTTTGGGAATTTTTTTCCCCAGTTTTTTAGATTTTTAACCAAATTTTGGGAATTTTTTCCCCCAAATTTTGGGATTTTTTTTCTCCAGTTTTTAGATTTTTAACAAAATTTTGGGCATTTTTTCCCCCAAATTTTGGGCATTTTTTCCCCCAAATTTTGATTTTTTCTCCCCAAATTTTTTTGGTTTCTTCCCCAAACATTGGGATTCCAGGGGATTTCTGCTGGAATTTTGGGGTAAAATTCCCAAATTTTGGGGTTTTTCCCTCAGCTTTGGGCTCTCCCCGAGTTTCTCCGGGCCCGGCCCCCTGCGGGACCTCCCTGACTGGAGCTTTTCGGGTAAAAAACCGGAAATTTTGGGGAAATTTTGGAGAATTTTGGGAGATTTGGGGAAAATTTGGGAATTTTGGGAGAAAATTCGGAATTTTGGGTGAAATTTGGGAATTTTGGGGACAAAGTTTGGTGGTTTTGGAGAGAAAATTTTGGAAATTTGGGGCGGGGGGAAATGGGAATTTTTGGGAAGGGAAAATTTGGGAGTTTTGGGATAAAAATTTGGGGGGGAAATTTGGGGGTTTTTGGGGGGAAATTTAAGAAATTTTCAGGAAAATTTGGGAAGCTTTGGAGGGAAAATTGGGAATTTTGAGAAATTTTGGGGAGGGCAAAATCAGGAATTCGAGGATGGAATTTCTGGCGGGAATTTGGGAATTTTAGGGATAAAAATTTGGTGATTTGGAGCTGGAAAATTTGGGAATTTGGGGAGGGAAAATTGGGAATTTTGAGAGCAAAAATAGGGAATTTTGGAGAGGAAATTTGGGAATTTTGTGAGAAAAATTTGGGATTTTTTGTGGGGGGGAAACTCTGGGAATTTGGGTTGGAAATTTTGGGAATTCTTGGGAGGGAAAAACCCGGAATTCGGGGAGGAAATTTTGGGCGGAAAATTTTGGGAATTCTAGAGGGAAAATTTGGGAATTTTGGGGATAAAAATTTGGGAATAAAAATGTGGGAATTTTGGGGGAAAATTTGGGAATTTTGGGGATAAAATGTGGGAATTCTGGGGGAAAAGTTGGGAATTCTAGGAAGGAAAATTTGGGAATTTTGGGGATAAAAATGTGGGAATTCTGGGGGGAAATTTGGGAATTTTAGGAAGGAAAACTTGGGAATTTTGGGGATAAAAATGTGGGAATTTTGGGGATAAAAATGTGGGAATTTTCAGGGGGAAAATTTGGGAATTGGGGGGGAAAGTTCGGGGATTTTGGGGAGAAATTTGGGGAATTTTGGGAGTGCAAAATTTGGGAAATTTGAAGGGAAAACGCGGGAACATTTTTGGGGGAAGAAAATCAGGGAATTTTCGGAGGGAAACTTGGGAATTTTGAGGGGAGAATTTGGGAATGCTCTGGGGAGGAAATTTGGGAATTTTTGAGGGGAAAAATTTGGGGATTTTTGTCCCTCCCCTCCCCTCCCCCCCTCCAGACGGGCGCCCCTCCCCCCCCGGCGGGGGCAGCTCCGGCGGCTCCAAGAGAACCAAGAGCTGGTGGTGAGTCCCAAAAAACCCCCAAATCACCCCAAAACCCTCCAAATTTACCCCAAAATTCCCAATAAAAATTGGGATTTTTAGAGCCCCAAAGATCCCCAAAATTGGAATCTTTGAAGTTCCAAAACCCCCAAAAGTCACCCCAAAATTTCCACCCAAAATCCCAAAAATCACCCCAGAATTCCCCCCAAAAATTGGAATTTTTAGAGCCCCAAAAATCCCAAAAATTCACCCCAAAATTTCCACCCAAAACCCCCAAAAATGACCCCAAAACTTCCACTGAAAACTGACATTTTTAAAGCCCCAAAATCCCCCAAATTCACCCCAAAATTCCCACCTAAAATCCCTCAAAAAACCCCAAAATTCCCACTAAAAATTGGGATTTTTAGAGCCCCAAATATCCCAAAAATTCACCCAAAAATTGGAATTTTTGAAACCCCAAAACCCCCAAAATTTCCACCCAAAATCCCAAAAATGTACTCCAAAATTCCCCCCCAAAACTGAGATTTTTAAAGCCCCAGAATCCCCCAAAATCACTCCAAAATTCCCACTAAAAATCGGAACTTTTAGAGCCCCAAAATCCCCCAAAATTCACCCAAAATGCCCCAAAAATGACCCCAAAAATTCCCATTAAAAATCGGGATTTCCGAGCCCCAAAATCCCAAAAAATGACCCAAAAATTCTGACTAAAAATTGGGATTTTTGATGCCCCAAAATCCCCCAAATTCTCCCCAAAAATCCCCCAAAACCCCCAAACCCCCTCCCAGTATAAACCAGTACAAACCAGTAAAGAAAAACCCCAAACCAGTATAAACCAGTACAAACCAGTCACCCCAAATCCCTTCCCAGTTCATCCCACTTCATCCCAGTGACCCCTAAACCCCCTCCCAGTACAAACCAGTAAGGAAAACCCCCAGACCAGTACAAACCAGTATAACCCAGTGCAAACCAGTACAAACCAGTATAAACCAGTAACTCCCAGTATCCCCCAGCACCGGGCTCTGACCCTGAGCCGCTCCCTGGAGGCCGCCAAGTGTCGAGAGATCCCAGTTCAAACCAGTACGGACAGGTGAGGGCACTGGGACGGGGACTGGGGGGCACTGGTTTATACTGGGATGGACTGGGAGTGGGTTTGGGGTCACTGGTTTATACTGGGATGGACTGGGAGTGGGTTTGGGGTCACTGGTTTATACTGGGAGGGACTGGGAGTGGGTTTGGGGTTACTGGTTTATACTGGGATGGACTGGGAGCGGGTTTGGGGTCACTGGTTTATACTGGGATGGACTGGGAGTGGGTTTGGGGTCACTGGTTTATACTGGGATAGACTGGGAGTGGGTTTGGGGTCACTGGTTTATACTGGGATGGACTGGGAGTGGGTTTGGGGGTCACTGGTTTATACTGGGAGGGACTGGGAGTGGGTTTGGGGTCACTGGTTTGTACTGGGATGGACTGGGAGTGGGTTTGGGGTCACTGGTTTATACTGGGATGGACTGGGAGTGGGTTTGGGGTCACTGGTTTGTACTGGGATGGACTGGGAGTGGGTTTGGGGTCACTGGTTTATACTGGGAGGGACTGGGAGTGGGTTTGGGGTTACTGGTTTATACTGGGATGAACTGGGAGTGGGTTTGGGGTCACTGGTTTATACTGGGATGGACTGGGAGTGGGTTTGGGGTCACTGGTTTATACTGGGATGGACTGGGAGTGGGTTTGGGGGTGACTGGTTTATACTGGTTTATACTGGTTTCGGGGTTTCTGGGCGTGGTGTAACCTTTGCCCCTCCCCCCACAGGTGAACCGACCACGCCCCTCATCAGGCCACGCCCCCTTCCCTTATATGGAGCTACAAGGGCGGGACAAACTGGGCGGGGCCTGGGGGTTATTGGGTTGTACTGGGAGGGAGTGGGAGGGGCCAACGCGGCTCTGACCCCGCCCACCGCACCGAGATGCAAATTTATGTAAATGAGAGCACAAATAAACGCGAATGACGTCACTGACCACGGGGACTGGGAGTTACTGGTTTGTACTGGGAGGGGCCTGGGCGTGACTCAGACCCCGCCCACCTCACCGAGGCACCAGCCTCATGTAAATTTATGCAAATGAGAGTCGAAATAAACGCCGGTGACGTCATTTGTACGCAGAGGAGCAAAGCGGCGCCGGGGGAATGACGGGATACACCGGGGCGCAGAGCGGCACCGCAGGGAATGACGGGATACACCGAGGCGCAAAGCGGCACCGCAGGGCATGATGGGATACACCGAGGCGCAAAGAAGCTCAGAACACCCTTAGAAATACCTAGTGACTGACCGTGAGACTCTGGCCAACCTCAGCCCAAGCATTTTCTCAATATCCTCTGTACACTAATCTAGGGGAGCTATGAAACACAAGAAATCTCCCCTAACACAAATTACCACTCACCAGTGGCCAATATTACAGCCCTGACCTGATAAAAATATCTAGGAATCATCCGAATCAGATTTTTCTCCCTATCCCATCCGCTGGCAAAATTACACAAAGCAAAGTGTTTAAACTGCCATTATGTACCAAGACGGATGAAGATGCACAAGATCCTGTATTTGGTAACTGAAGTTTCCTCATGCAGCAAGGGGAGGACAAACTGGGGGAAGCAATCTCTTTGTCCTAGCATGGACACAGAAGAAAACCATTTAGTCTGAGACTAAATTCATGTCATAATGAACTTGTACCTTTGTTTGTTCCCACCGCTTCCAAAATATTCCTCTCTTAAAATAACAATCCTTTTGTTCAGGCTGCATTTTCACTTTCTGTGTTAAACACTTCCAAAACAACTTTGAATATCTGAGGAATTCAAGTTGTTGAAAACAGGGGCTGGGAGGAAAACAAATTAAACAGATTTGTTTAAGCCCAATGTGCTTATATGAAAATCTTTCATTTGGCTTTCCACAGCTCCATCTGCATGGCGATCTCTCTAGACTCACGGACAGATTTAAACTTGACATTATCTAATGGACCTTGGGAAAAATCCTGCACAGCAAATTGAATTTTTAAAAGTGGTACTGCATTCAATGAGCAACTAATACATTACATTTACTTGAACTGCAGCAGAAGAACATTAAGGATAAGAAGCCCATTTGGAACTTATGTTCTTTAGCCTACATTTGAATATACATTTCAGGTGTAGATGTTACAGTATTACAGGGGGGTTTTGAGTCTAGGCTTTGGGCAAAAATTAACAACTCCAGTATATCTGGTGAGGGGAAGCAGCAAAAAAATCCCATAAACACGCTGTACACAACCTGTGCCAATCCCACATGTGACTTGTGGCCTGACAGTGTTGTCAGCTCTCCATCTTAAAACAGCTTGGTTTTCTTTTCCACTGAAACCAAACCTTTTTCACAGCGTCAACACATTCCCTGCTTATGGCCAGCCTGTTGTGAGCCAGCACCTTCACAGCTGGTTGTTGGGTGGGTGGGTTTTTTTGATTTGAACCTTCTCCTTCACAACAATTCTCACTAGCACATGAACTTCACTCTATGTTACTCAACTGTGCCCTGCTTTACATTCCAGGCTGTCGAGACCATCCAGTTCTTCCAGGAATTATCTGCCCCTCCCGCCTATCAAAGTCTCTTAATCCTGTGCCATGGCATTTAGTTCATCCTGAAGAACAGCCTCAAGACAAACCCTGAGGATCTGTATTAACAGACCAATTCTTCCCTTCCAAGTACAGCTTCTTGCTCTCCCCTTCAGTCATTCCCTGTCCAGTTTACCAACCACCATTTTAACGCCTTATTTTGTAATTTCCCATAGAGTACTACACAGACATGTTTCTTAAGTGTAGATAATGAACTTCCTACACCTAAACTATTATTTTATCAAGTTAAAGGACGGGCTACATCTGGCACCAATTACTTTGGAGAAAAACCTCTCATCCATGTGCTATTTGCTGTTGAATCTGTCAATATTTTTTCCAGATAGGCTCTAGAAAGTCATCCATCCTCTTCAGACCAGAATAATTCTCTTGCCCATCTCCCTTCCCCATTTTTTTTCTTCCTTTTACACATTTCTTGTCTCTCAAAATGTAGTCATGATGTTTGCCAGTAGATTTCACAAGTCTCTAAGGGCCTAGTTCTTGAGTAAAAACAAATTAGAGATAGATGTTGATATTTGTCACAAATACATTTAATTCCTCATTTTAGACAGAGCCCTTCTTTGGTTTGTTTAATCTCTGCAGTTCAGGCAACCTCTTGCACATGTATCGACTCACTTAATCCTTGCCTTCTTCCCTTTCTCTGCCCTCTTCTCACCCCCACACACAAGCACATGGCTCTACAGGCCTGATAAAAAATTAACTTTCATCAGCAAGCTACTTTAGTCTGCAAATCACCCTGAGCAAAATATTGCCAAGTAAGGGACACACTACAATTAAACATCAAGAAAAAGCGGCCCTAAAAAAGTGAAAAACGCTTATTAGAAAGGATAGACAGGAGTCAGGAAAAACAAAACTTATGGCAAAATCTGGTTTCTTAAAATAATTAAATTTGAAGCAATACAAAAAGAAAAAAAACCCTATTTCTGTGTTTCCAACTGTCTTCGTATTTGTCCAATTACTAACCCAGATATGGAAACGAACCAATGTAATGCACTTCAACTTGATCCCTGGAGATGCCTCCTTGAAATAAGATTCAAAACCACAACTTCTCAATTCCTGTTAAAAATTCATTTCTTCGGAACACTGTTAGGCAGAACAGTGAGACAAAAACCTCTGAAAAAGAATGCACCACCAGAGACAGAAAATTATTTTGAATCTATTGAAAGCATTGATATTAAATCTCGATACAAGCTGAAGTCTGTAACAAAAAGTACTATTTCCTACAGGACATTTAAGGACTGTAGGACACCATGTCTCCATAGGCCTGGGAAATGTGTTTTTAAAGATACTCCTTCAAAGGCCTCATCCAGAGTTTGGACAAAACTAGATGTCCAAGTTTCCTGTCTCTTGAAGTAACAAGTAAAAACAATGGTTTGAAGACTGTTAGGACAATCCTGGAAACATAAGAGCAGTCCACACAACCTCAAATCGTTCTCTTTAAGGAAAATGCTGGAACTGCAAGTTGTCACAAGGCAAAATTGCAAAACAAACATTTCCACAAGTTTTCTCAGCTGTTCTGCAGGGTTGCTGCAGTGTCCTCTGCTCCCAAAAAAACAGGCTTTCCACCGTTTTTAGCTGCAGCTTAGCAGTGGTGGGAAAAACTGTGTTTCTGCAGACAGAGCCATCAGCTGGAAGATTTGAAATACTTTTCAAGACAAAGTTCCTCCTCTCTCATTCCCCAAAAGCAGTGTTATAGAGAACCTACGTTCTGGAAAACTCTCCACATACAAACCTCTGCACATTAACAGGGAAAGAAAACAAGATTAAGAGAACACTGCAAGGACTGTAAAGTAAGAGGAATTCCCCTACAAATTGTTTTGGTTCTAATACTACTTCTAGTATGAACAGTTTTTCACTTCTATGATAATATCTTGCTTCATCCCCGAGTTCCCCAAAGCATAACAACAACTTCAGAAAAATAAAACAAGCACTGGGTTTTGTTTTGGGTTTTTTTCTTTGTTTGTTTCAAAACACAGCAGAACACAGCAATATTTTCCCAACTAAGCAAGACAAAGTCACACTGTTCATTGCCACTCTGCCTTTTCTAATTTCCTGGTGTAAGCAAAAGAGATTGCTCTAGCCTGAAAACAGGAGTTATCATCCACCATCAAACTCAGCCTAAGGTATTAGCTCACGTCTGTAATGATGATTCAAAGCTGCAGTGATCAATATCACATCACAAGTGTCCAATCCAGAGGGCATTAAAGGATCCTGTTACTGCCTATCTGAAGGATCACACCGGAGTTTCAGATGATATCAATGCAAAGGTAGAGAAAAGAGAAAATTCTCACCCCACAGAAGCAGCAAATTGAACTCTCTCTAGGAAGCTTCAAGCTTCTACTTTATGTGGAAACTATTTTACTGAAATTTGTCATTTCCATGTTAAGACACAAGTTTGTCACATGGAGGAGAACCCCTTCACAACCATCCACCACTACCTGAGGGTTTTTTTTTTCAGATGAGTGTCTAAATATTACACACACAAACAGCTGCAGGTAAACAGAACTTTGTCAACCCAGCTCAGCACGGAATGGAAAAGGAAAAGCAGACACAGGGAAGTCAAAAGTCAACTAACAAAACTCAAAGCACATTTAAGAGAGCTGTATTTAAGCCAACACAGCTAAGAACTGCCAGCGGCACAAGATACAGGATTTTGTTCAGTGTTACAAAATGCCAGGTTTTTTCTGCTGATTTAGTAGATTTTGTGCAATTCTCTATTTTTAGTAGAAAGATAAAGCTCATGAGTCACCCTGAAATCTGCAGCCAGGTTCCTTCACTCTCTCCTTTCCAAAGTGGCAAACATTTCAAATTAAGCTCTAATACAAAGAATACTACGTGCACTAAAAGCTGTCTGTTCTTGTGTACTGTATCAAGGTTTGAAAATGGCACAACAGTGTTAAAAAAGAAAAGTGTTCTCTGGTACACAAAAAATGAGAATAGGCTAATTTTTACTACAGTGACTTTGCCACAAATCACTTTTTGCCCAATGCAAAGTTACAACGCAAAGGGCAAAAAACGGTTCCCTGTAACTAGAGCAAGATCTACTTGACAAGTCAGTCGCATTAGTGATCTTCTAGTCAAAAAAGGAACTTTTACCAAAACACAATATTCCCGCCCTGTTACACAGAGGGACTATTTGTAGACCTTCCACTGTACTGCAGTCTGAAAACTTTTAATTTCCATTTCTGGCTAAAATTATTTTTTTTATCTTGACGTATGTTTGACATCAGAGAAATATTGGATGAGTTTAAAGTACAAGTAGGGCTTGTCTGCCCTCCTTTTCCTAAATTTATTCAGCCTTTTCCTTTGAAAGCAAACATCATTCTACATCTACAAATTCTACAAATCCTGCATCATAAGTCCCACACCTACAACTTCCCCACAATTCCTATGCAGCTCCATCCTCTACTGCCACAAGTACCTGGCAGCTCACTGAAGGAAACCATCACTTTTTTGGTTTCCCAGTTACTGTCAATCTTTCACTCCCTGTTCCGATTTAGTGGCACTACCCTGCTAAACTCCTATTTGGTTGTGTCGGTTCTGCCCACTCCTTTTTCCTACCACATTGTCTTGTCAGGCTCTTGCTGCTTTCTCTCTCCCCAGTCTAGCATGCATGAGGACCCTTTATGCCCAAGATATAACTCAGAGAAGCTTCCTGTCACCACATTTCAGAACCTCCAGAAAACCCACCTGTCATTAGGTGTAGCAGACTTATTCCAAGAGCAAAATGAAATCAGAGTTCGTTATTTCTAAATATACTTGTGATAGCTTTGATGGTTTTTTCCACCTCATTCCTCTCCTTACAGTCTAAAACATGAAGGTCTTAACCTTCTTTGTTTAGTAGAGAGTCAAGTTCTTGACTACAAGCACAGTCAAGAGGGCAAAATTTTCCACAGCACATCACAGACAATCAGCAGAAACACACTGTGCATGTACAACATCAGAACTGTAGGCAATTTCAAACCTTATTCTGCATCCCGACATACCAGAGACACTATACACAGGGCATGAAATGAAAAAATGGCAAGAACTTTGTACACAAAACGTAGAAGGCCTTTGCCAGGAGTGAAGAGCAAAACTTTGTACAATACAAGCCTCAAATGTAATGATATTTACATGCTAAAACAATGACAGCCACAAATGACATAACCTTGCTTTTCTGTATTACAGAAACAAGGGTCGCTATTCCAAGTGGAACGTGAGGGCGGTCTGGCTGAAAAATCCATCACCTCACTGACCTCCACGGTCGATTTAACTGATTTGGAAGGCTAGATGAGTGCCCCATACAACATCAAGTCTGAGGGCATCCATCCTAAAGCTGTTTGCTCGCAGAGAACAACCCCCCTGAGCAGATGAAACCATCCATGTGTCAACAGTACATGGTACCTGCACTCCCCAAATACAGCAGCCAACGAGGCCCAGGTGGATTTGGAAGAGAACGTGAGTAGTCCAGCTTCCAGGACTGCAGGACACATGGAAGTGAGACCACCCCCAAACAAGCTCAAAACCAATTTCTAAGAGAAAAACGGGTAGTCTGTCTTCCAGGATTGCAGACACATGAAAGGGAGAGCCCCTAAACAAGCTCAAGATCCAGTTTTTGGAGAAAACAGGGTACTCAAACCACCATGACTGCAGACATACATTAGTGAGACCACCCCAAACCAATTCCAGTTTTATCTGCAGAAGAATATCAGGTGGTCAAGCTTCCAGGAGCAGAGACACATGAAAGTGAGATGCCAACAAACAAGCTCAGGGTCCAAATGTAGGAGAAAAAAGGGCAGTCAAGCTACCTAGACAGCAGATATATCAAAGTGGGACCACCCCCCAACAAGCTCAAAGTTTAATTCTAGGAGAAAAAAGGGTAGCCAACATTCTAGAACTGCAGACACATGAAAGTGAGACCACCATGAAACAACCTCAAGGTCCAAATGAGGCAGAAAAAGGATTAGTCAAGCTTCCAGGACTGCAGGCACATCCAAGTGAGACCACACCTGTTATGAGTGGGCCAGGAGACAAATCTCCCTTTAAATGCCTGTATTAGGACAGCTTTGGGCGGGGAACCCAAGGGGTCACACACACCGCCACTGCTCCCTGGAGCGATGAGGACGAGGAGGTGAAACAGCTTTGCCAGGTGCCCGACAGAGCCGGGGCTTGCGTCCCCACGAGAGCCGCAGGAAAGCACAGGCTCGTTGACAAGCCGAGGGCAGTCACGCAGAGAGGGCACTATCTGACTTATGGCGACAAGACACGGAGCCCCAGCAAGCAGCCCCATGTTCTCCCTGCTCACTGGGGTAGTTTGGAGTCCTGTCTGGCTAATGGCTCACCGGCCCTAGGGGTTTTTAGGCGTCCACTCCACCTCCTGTGGGCACTGCAGTCCCAGGGAGTTCTCTGGTTTGCGTGTCGCCATCAGGGCTGTGAGGGGAGCAGCGGGAGCACGGCCCCACGGGAAGGAGACAGTTTCAAAATGGACACCGGCTCGAAATGGGGGGTGAGGGAGAGCGGAAAAGGTACACAAATGAACTTATTCACATGCAAACTTGTCACGATCCGCTCACACAAGCGGGGTTCGTGATGGTTCGTTTTAGGGATCTCAGAGCGCAAAAGACACAGCGGGGGACAAACTCAGTTTACTCAATCACAAATGCACCTTTATTTAGTGCCAACAAATGCGATAGTGGGGAGAGAAAAGGAGAATAGTAAGAAAGACAGAAAAAGAGGGGAAGGGGATTATAGCTACCAACATGGAGGGTCGAGTCCTCGAGGCTTTTGAAGATGCCTATAGACGCAATCTTCTCCAGTGGGGAGATCTCAAAAGTGAGCGGGAGTCTCCAGGGTTTTTATAGTCCTCTCCGAAGCGACAGGCAGTTGGCCAAACAGCTGGGGGAAATCATTGCAGTGTGTTCATTCAGAGAACCCAGAACAAGTCGGTCATCAGCAGGTACAGTGTCAACCAGTCCAAGTCAGCAGGTGCAGTGTCAGCAGGCGCGGTCACTTCACCGTGACTTGCCCATTGTTTCTGCTCAGGTTCTGATGTTCCCATATGGGTGCTGGGTGTTTTCCATCAAACACACCTGCAGGCAGCACTTGGCCACCATCCCACCTCAGCCAGGCCAGAACTCCTGTGTTGAGATTTTAAAGTCCCTTTTAGGGGTTTCAGTCTCTGTCCTTGACGATGGTCGTGAGGCAGATGAGGGATCTTCGGACCGTCTCTTACACAAGGGTCGGCAGGGGAGAAGATCCCACTTCAGGCTTCCACAACCCATCTCCAGGTTTCTCTCTAAGCCCTCCCGGTGTAGCAATGTATCTGAATAACTTGGGCCATTCCCTGTATCAGCCAAACTGTTTGTAGTGAAGATGACACCTGCAGTCTTCTTTTCCAGAGTTCGCAGGAATTCATCAAGGCTACAGGAACAACAACAGCTCTGAAAATAAGAGCCTAGGAAAGCCTCTCCAAGAAATGCAGAACTCAGATAGGAGACACATAGCACGGTGATGGACACTTAACCAATTAAGTGCCCTGAAAGATGCGTGCGTGCGTTCCTGCCTTCCTGCCTGCCTGCGTGATGGAGAAATAACTTAGCCGACTGAGAGAGACACCTGTACCCATGAAGAGTAGTGCTAGAAACTGGAACTGTAGCTTTATGTACACAAGAAAGTAGCTGCTGTTAGAAGCATATTGTTTCCTTCATTTCAGCAGCCCATTTTCCCCCTGTATCCCTGTGGCTACCTGCTCCCACTGCAGAACAGAAGCAGCACCCAGCCAGCAGCTCCTCAGTCCTGGCAGGTCAGCGGCACTTCCAGGAGCACACCAGACTGGCAGCAAACTGCCCAAAGGGCACTCAGCCCTAGACCCTATTCAAACCCTCCAAAGTAACTTGGCCAGGGGGCAGGGTCAGCACCAAAGACACAGACACCAACCTCAGGAGCTCAGGGTCTTTGGCGACAGCTCAGAGCAGCCAAGAACCTCCCAAGGAGAAGCTCAGCAATGCTCCCCAGCACTGCTACCCAAGGTGACCTACAGGGACTGAGATCCAGCACCAGGGACCCTGAGCCTCACCCCCAGCAGCTGGGAATCCCCTGTCACAACCCAGCCCTGGAGAGCCCCCCCAGAACTGGCAATTCCCGCGGGTGCGTCCGCCCGCCCGCAGGCCAAGAGGCTCCGGCTGTGCCGGGACAGGGCCCAGGTCGGGCAAATGCTGCAATAAACAGGCGCACACAACTCCCACAGCGGGAACAGCTGGGCTCAGCCTCCTCCGGCGTCGCCCCAAAGCCTGGCCAGGGCTTCAGGAGCAATGCAGGAGCTGCCTTTGGCCCCGCTCCTCCCAACAAGGCCACAGGACTCATCTCAGGGCCCTGTCCGGCCTCTGAACACAGAAAGGTCAAGCCATGTTTCACTAATGAGCACGGACCTAGCCCAGAACACTAATGATCCTGGCTACCGCACTGCCGACAGGATACAAACACAACATCTGGGTTGAAGGCTCACCCAGAGGTCAGCTTTGCCTCAAGACTCTGCTTCAGGCCTCAGGCCTTCAGGAAGTCCCAAGGTGCTTGAACCTCTGCGCAAAGCCTGCTCCCATCTCCTGTGGAACCTCACAGATCAGGCAGCACTTCCTCGGCCCACTCCTGAGGCTATTTAGCCTGCCAGCAAAGAGCAGGGGCTGACCTGGGAATGACAGAAGGCAGGGAGGGGAAAGGACCCTTTTGCTTCCATCCAGAAAGCCAAAGGCCGTCAAAAAAACCCTCTGGTGAACACCTGAGCAGCACCAGGAGATGAAAGGCCTGGCACTCCTGACTCCCAGAGCTCCCAGCGCTGCCTTGCCCCTCACCTTCAGCCCTCGTCTTGGACAGCAAGGCAATCCCAGGGACAGAAATCCAGGCTCCTGCTGCTCCTGGACGGAGGCACCCAACAGCTCTGTGCTGGCTGAACATGGCAGCAAAATCAGGATGCTGCTCTTCCTTGGGCAAAACTCCAGCCACTAAAAAGCTGGAATGCAGGACAACCCTGCCTCTCCACCAGGGCACTTGGATCCAGCCCTACTGACACATGGACATTTGAGACAGGAATCCATAACCCTCCGTGAAATCACATCACAGCCTCCAGGTGTTTTCCTGTTCGTGTCCTCACTTACCTGGCATAGGCTTCTTCCAAGGCTTTGCAGACACTTTGCCTCTAGCCAAAAAGATTAACATCGCCTTCTTTCCAGCTTTCAAGAAGTCACAGCAAGTCATCCTGGTCCCATGTTCCACATCAGATTCTCCTGTAAAAAGAAAGATATTTTTTCTGTTCAGATCATTTCTCAAGCTGTCAAGAAAAGCAGGATCCCACATGCACTCCCAGAAATTCTCTCAGCACCATTTGCTGCTTCTCTCTCTGGCAGGGCACCAACAAGTCCTGGGACACTTCTTGTTCCCTGCTGGCCAGTGACCTTGAGCGATAAAAGAAGGCACCAGTATTGCTGCTAATTTTACAGCCACAGGCTTTGAACTTTCCACAAGTTAAAAGCAGAAGCAGACACTCCTCATCGGGCTCGAGTTCTCGCTTCCTGGCCCAGGAGACGCGCGGCCGCAGCTGCTCGAGCTTCTCTACCACTGCAGAGCGCGCCGAACACGGCAGGCGCACGGCAGGTGACGAACAAACGACTTCTCCAATCCCGGCCCCGGAGAGGCGTGGCCGCCGCTCCTCGAGGTCCTCCGCCTCTGCACAGCGCTGCACGCACGGCAGGAGCACCGGAAGTGACGAAACAGCGAGGCCACGCTTCCCGGCCCGGGAGACGCGTGTCTGCCGCTCCTCGAGGATCTCAGCCGCCGCAAAGCACGCCGAGCAGGTAAGCGCACTGCAGATAATGAATAAGTGAAATCTTGCTTCCCAGCCCCGAAAATGCACTTTCGGTGCTGGAGGAGCTTCTCTGCTTGTGGGCAGCACGGAAACCGCGCCCAGCCGCTGTTCGCAGCCAGCCTGCAGCATACCGCCGGAGAGTGCACTAGGCGCGGCCAAACGGCGTTTGCTCGCTTCCCAGGCTAGGAGAAGCACTTGCCGTGCTGCAAACAGCTTCTCTGCCTGTGGAGAGCTCGGACACAGCGTTTGACGCTGTTCCAAGCCTGCCTGCGAGCGAACCGCCGGAGAGTGCACTCGGCGCGGCCAAACGGCGTTTGCTCGCTTCCCAGGCTAGGAGAAGCACTTGCCGTGCTGCAAACAGCTTCTCTGCCTGTGGAGAGCTCGGAAACAGCGTTTAACGCTGTTCCAAGCCTGCCTGCGAGCGAGGCGCCGGAGAGTGCACTAGGCGCGGCCAAACGGCGTTTGCTCGCTTCCCAGGCTAGGAGAAGCACTTGCCGTGCTGCAAACAGCTTCTCTGCCTGTGGAGAGCTCGGAAACAGCGTTTAACGCTGTTCCAAGCCTGCCTGCGAGCGAAGCGCCGGAGAGTGCACTAGGCGCGGCCAAACGGCGTTTGCTCGCTTCCCAGGCTAGGAGAAGCACTTGCCGTGCTGCAAACAGCTTCTCTGCCTGTGGAGAGCTCGGAAACAGCGTTTGACGCTGTTCCAAGCCTGCCTGCGAGCGAAGCGCCGGAGAGTGCACTCGGCGCGGCCAAACGGCGTTTGCTCGCTTCCCAGGCTAGGAGAAGCACTTGCCGTGCTGCAAACAGCTTCTCTGCCTGTGGAGAGCTCGGAAACAGCGTTTAACGCTGTTCCAAGCCTGCCTGCGAGCGAGGCGCCGGAGAGTGCACTAGGCGCGGCCAAACGGCGTTTGCTCGCTTCCCAGGCTAGGAGAAGCACTTGCCGTGCTGCAAACAGCTTCTCTGCCTGTGGAGAGCTCGGAAACAGCGTTTAACGCTGTTCCAAGCCTGCCTGCGAGCGAAGCGCCGGAGAGTGCACTAGGCGCGGCCAAACGGCGTTTGCTCGCTTCCCAGGCTAGGAGAAGCACTTGCCGTGCTGCAAACAGCTTCTCTGCCTGTGGAGAGCTCGGAAACAGCGTTTAACGCTGTTCCAAGCCTGCCTGCGAGCGAATCGCCGGAGAGTGCACTCGGCGCGGCCAAACGGCGTTTGCTCGCTTCCCAGGCTAAGAGAAGCACTTGCCGTGCTGCAAACAGCCTCTCTGCCTGTGGAGAGCTCGGAAACAGCGTTTGACGCTGTTCCAAGCCGGCCTGCGAGCGAAGCGCCGGAGAGTGCACTAGGCGCGGCCAAACGGCGTTTGCTCGCTTCCCAGGCTAGGAGAAGCACTTGCCGTGCTGCAAACAGCTTCTCTGCCTGTGGAGAGCTCGGACACAGCGTTTGACGCTGTTCCAAGCCTGCCTGCGAGCGAACCGCCGGAGAGTGCACTCGGCGCGGCCAAACGGCGTTTGCTCGCTTCCCAGGCTAGGAGAAGCACTTGCCGTGCTGCAAACAGCTTCTCTGCCTGTGGAGAGCTCGGAAACAGCGTTTAACGCTGTTCCAAGCCTGCCTGCGAGCGAGGCGCCGGAGAGTGCACTAGGCGCGGCCAAACGGTGTTTGCTAGCTTCCCAGGCTAGGAGAAGCACTTGCCGTGCTGCAAACAGCTTCTCTGCCTGTGGAGAGCTCGGAAACAGCGTTTGACGCTGTTCCAAGCCGGCCTGCGAGCGAAGCGCCGGAGAGTGCACTCGGCGCGGCCAAAACGGCGTTTGCTCGCTTCCCAGGCTAGGAGAAGCACTTGCCGTGCTGCAAACAGCTTCTCTGCCTGTGGAGAGCTCGGAAACAGCGTTTGACGCTGTTCCCAGCCTGCCTGCGAGCGAACCGCCGGAGAGTGCACTCGGCGCGGCCAAATGGCGTTTGCTCGCTTCCCAGGCTAGGAGAAGCACTTGCCGTGCTGCAAACAGCTTCTCTGCCTGTGGAGAGCTCGGAAACAGCGTTTGACGCTGTTCCAAGCCTGCCTGCGAGCGAAGCGCCAGAGAGTGCACTCGGCGCAGCCAAACGGCGTTTGCTCGCTTCCCAGGCTAGGAGAAGCACTTGCCGTGCTGCAAACAGCTTCTCTGCCTGTGGAGAGCTCGGAAACAGCGTTTGACGCTGTTCCAACCCTGCCTGCGAGCGAACCGCCGGAGAGTGCACTCGGCGCGGCCAAACGGCGTTTGCTCGCTTCCCAGGCTAGGAGAAGCACTTGCCGTGCTTCTCTGCCTGTGGAGAGCTCGGAAACAGCGTTTGACGCTGTTCCAAGCCTGCCTGCGAGCGAAGCGCCGGAGAGTGCACTCGGCGCGGCCAAATGGCGTTTGCTCGCTTCCCAGGCTAGGAGAAGCACTTGCCGTGCTGCAAACAGCTTCTCTGCCTGTGGAGAGCTCGGAAACAGCGTTTGACGCTGTTCCAAGCCGGCCTGCGAGCGAAGCGCCGGAGAGTGCACTCGGCGCGGCCAAACGGCGTTTGCTCGCTTCCCAGGCTAGGAGAAGCACTTGCCGTGCTGCAAACAGCTTCTCTGCCTGTGGAGAGCTCGGAAACAGCGTTTGACGCTGTTCCAAGCCGGCCTGCGAGCGAACCGCCGGAGAGTGCACTCGGCGCGGCCAAACGGCGTTTGCTCGCTTCCCAGGCTAGGAGAAGCACTTGCCGTGCTGCAAACAGCTTCTCTGCCTGTGGAGAGCTCGGAAACAGCGTTTGACGCTGTTCCAAGCCGGCCTGCGAGCGAACCGCCGGAGAGTGCACTCGGCGCGGCCAAACGGCGTTTGCTCGCTTCCCAGGCTAGGAGAAGCACTTGCTGTGCTGCAAACAGCTTCTCTGCCTGTGGAGAGCTCGGAAACAGCGTTTGACGCTGTTCCAAGCCGGCCTGCGAGCGAAGCGCCGGAGAGTGCACTCGGCGCGGCCAAACGGCGTTTTCTCGCTTCCCAGGCTAGGAGAAGCACTTGCCGTGCTGCAAACAGCTTCTCTGCCTGTGGAGAGCTCGGAAACAGCGTTTGACGCTGTTCCAAGCCGGCCTGCGAGCGAACCGCCGGAGAGTGCACTCGGCGCGGCCAAACGGCGTTTGCTCGCTTCCCAGGCTAGGAGAAGCACTTGCCGTGCTGCAAACAGCTTCTCTGCCTGTGGAGAGCTCGGAAACAGCGTTTGACGCTGTTCCAAGCCGGCCTGCGAGCGAACCGCCGGAGAGTGCACTCGGCGCGGCCAAACGGCGTTTGCTCGCTTCCCAGGCTAGGAGAAGCACTTGCCGTGCTGCAAACAGCTTCTCTGCCTGTGGAGAGCTCGGAAACAGCGTTTAACGCTGTTCCAAGCCTGCCTGCGAGCGAGGCGCCGGAGAGTGCACTAGGCGCGGCCAAACGGTGTTTGCTAGCTTCCCAGGCTAGGAGAAGCACTTGCCGTGCTGCAAACAGCTTCTCTGCCTGTGGAGAGCTCGGAAACAGCGTTTGACGCTGTTCCAAGCCGGCCTGCGAGCGAAGCGCCGGAGAGTGCACTCGGCGCGGCCAAACGGCGTTTGCTCGCTTCCCAGGCTAGGAGAAGCACTTGCCGTGCTGCAAACAGCTTCTCTGCCTGTGGAGAGCTCGGAAACAGCGTTTGACGCTGTTCCAAGCCTGCCTGCGAGCGAACCGCCGGAGAGTGCACTCGGCGCGGCCAAACGGCGTTTGCTCGCTTCCCAGGCTAGGAGAAGCACTTGCCGTGCTGCAAACAGCTTCTCTGCCTGTGGAGAGCTCGGAAACAGCGTTTGACGCTGTTCCAAGCCTGCCTGCGCGCGAAGCGCCAGAGAGTGCACTCGGCGCAGCCAAACGGCGTTTGCTCGCTTCCCAGGCTAGGAGAAGCACTTGCCGTGCTGCAAACAGCTTCTCTGCCTGTGGAGAGCTCGGAAACAGCGTTTGACGCTGTTCCAACCCTGCCTGCGAGCGAACCGCCGGAGAGTGCACTCGGCGCGGCCAAACGGCGTTTGCTCGCTTCCCAGGCTAGGAGAAGCACTTGCCGTGCTTCTCTGCCTGTGGAGAGCTCGGAAACAGCGTTTGACGCTGTTCCAAGCCTGCCTGCGAGCGAAGCGCCGGAGAGTGCACTCGGCGCGGCCAAACGGCGTTTGCTCGCTTCCCAGGCTAGGAGAAGCACTTGCCGTGCTGCAAACAGCTTCTCTGCCTGTGGAGAGCTCGGAAACAGCGTTTGACGCTGTTCCAAGCCGGCCTGCGAGCGAAGCGCCGGAGAGTGCACTCGGCGCGGCCAAACGGCGTTTGCTCGCTTCCCAGGCTAGGAGAAGCACTTGCCGTGCTGCAAACAGCTTCTCTGCCTGTGGAGAGCTCGGAAACAGCGTTTGACGCTGTTCCAAGCCGGCCTGCGAGCGAACCGCCGGAGAGTGCACTCGGCGCGGCCAAACGGCGTTTGCTCGCTTCCCAGGCTAGGAGAAGCACTTGCCGTGCTGCAAACAGCTTCTCTGCCTGTGGAGAGCTCGGAAACAGCGTTTGACGCTGTTCCAAGCCGGCCTGCGAGCGAACCGCCGGAGAGTGCACTCGGCGCGGCCAAACGGCGTTTGCTCGCTTCCCAGGCTAGGAGAAGCACTTGCTGTGCTGCAAACAGCTTCTCTGCCTGTGGAGAGCTCGGAAACAGCGTTTGACGCTGTTCCAAGCCGGCCTGCGAGCGAAGCGCCGGAGAGTGCACTCGGCGCGGCCAAACGGCGTTTTCTCGCTTCCCAGGCTAGGAGAAGCACTTGCCGTGCTGCAAACAGCTTCTCTGCCTGTGGAGAGCTCGGAAACAGCGTTTGACGCTGTTCCAAGCCGGCCTGCGAGCGAACCGCCGGAGAGTGCACTCGGCGCGGCCAAACGGCGTTTGCTCGCTTCCCAGGCTAGGAGAAGCACTTGCCGTGCTGCAAACAGCTTCTCTGCCTGTGGAGAGCTCGGAAACAGCGTTTGACGCTGTTCCAAGCCGGCCTGCGAGCGAACCGCCGGAGAGTGCACTCGGCGCGGCCAAACGGCGTTTGCTCGCTTCCCAGGCTAGGAGAAGCACTTGCCGTGCTGCAAACAGCTTCTCTGCCTGTGGAGAGCTCGGAAACAGCGTTTGACGCTGTTCCAGGCCGGCCTGCGAGCGAAGCGCCGGAGAGTGCACTCGGCGCGGCCAAACGGCGTTTGCTCGCTTCCCAGGCTAGGAGAAGCACTTGCCGTGCTGCAAACAGCTTCTCTGCCTGTGGAGAGCTCGGAAACAGCGTTTGACGCTGTTCCAGGCCGGCCTGCGAGCGAAGCGCCGGAGAGTGCACTCGGCGCGGCCAAACGGCGTTTGCTCGCTTCCCAGGCTAGGAGAAGCACTTGCCGTGCTGCAAACAGCTTCTCTGCCTGTGGAGAGCTCGGAAACAGCGTTTGACGCTGTTCCAAGCCGGCCTGCGAGCGAACCGCCGGAGAGTGCACTCGGCGCGGCCAAACGGCGTTTGCTCGCTTCCCAGGCTAGGAGAAGCACTTGCCGTGCTGCAAACAGCTTCTCTGCCTGTGGAGAGCTCGGAAACAGCGTTTAACGCTGTTCCAAGCCTGCCTGCGAGCGAGGCGCCGGAGAGTGCACTAGGCGCGGCCAAACGGTGTTTGCTAGCTTCCCAGGCTAGGAGAAGCACTTGCCGTGCTGCAAACAGCTTCTCTGCCTGTGGAGAGCTCGGAAACAGCGTTTGACGCTGTTCCAAGCCGGCCTGCGAGCGAAGCGCCGGAGAGTGCACTCGGCGCGGCCAAACGGCGTTTGCTCGCTTCCCAGGCTAGGAGAAGCACTTGCCGTGCTGCAAACAGCTTCTCTGCCTGTGGAGAGCTCGGAAACAGCGTTTGACGCTGTTCCAAGCCTGCCTGCGAGCGAACCGCCGGAGAGTGCACTCGGCGCGGCCAAACGGCGTTTGCTCGCTTCCCAGGCTAGGAGAAGCACTTGCCGTGCTGCAAACAGCTTCTCTGCCTGTGGAGAGCTCGGAAACAGCGTTTGACGCTGTTCCAAGCCTGCCTGCGCGCGAAGCGCCAGAGAGTGCACTCGGCGCAGCCAAACGGCGTTTGCTCGCTTCCCAGGCTAGGAGAAGCACTTGCCGTGCTGCAAACAGCTTCTCTGCCTGTGGAGAGCTCGGAAACAGCGTTTGACGCTGTTCCAACCCTGCCTGCGAGCGAACCGCCGGAGAGTGCACTCGGCGCGGCCAAACGGCGTTTGCTCGCTTCCCAGGCTAGGAGAAGCACTTGCCGTGCTTCTCTGCCTGTGGAGAGCTCGGAAACAGCGTTTGACGCTGTTCCAAGCCTGCCTGCGAGCGAAGCGCCGGAGAGTGCACTCGGCGCGGCCAAACGGCGTTTGCTCGCTTCCCAGGCTAGGAGAAGCACTTGCCGTGCTGCAAACAGCTTCTCTGCCTGTGGAGAGCTCGGAAACAGCGTTTGACGCTGTTCCAAGCCGGCCTGCGAGCGAAGCGCCGGAGAGTGCACTCGGCGCGGCCAAACGGCGTTTGCTCGCTTCCCAGGCTAGGAGAAGCACTTGCCGTGCTGCAAACAGCTTCTCTGCCTGTGGAGAGCTCGGAAACAGCGTTTGACGCTGTTCCAAGCCGGCCTGCGAGCGAACCGCCGGAGAGTGCACTCGGCGCGGCCAAACGGCGTTTGCTCGCTTCCCAGGCTAGGAGAAGCACTTGCCGTGCTGCAAACAGCTTCTCTGCCTGTGGAGAGCTCGGAAACAGCGTTTGACGCTGTTCCAAGCCGGCCTGCGAGCGAACCGCCGGAGAGTGCACTCGGCGCGGCCAAACGGCGTTTGCTCGCTTCCCAGGCTAGGAGAAGCACTTGCTGTGCTGCAAACAGCTTCTCTGCCTGTGGAGAGCTCGGAAACAGCGTTTGACGCTGTTCCAAGCCGGCCTGCGAGCGAAGCGCCGGAGAGTGCACTCGGCGCGGCCAAACGGCGTTTTCCTCGCTTCCCAGGCTAGGAGAAGCACTTGCCGTGCTGCAAACAGCTTCTCTGCCTGTGGAGAGCTCGGAAACAGCGTTTGACGCTGTTCCAGGCCGGCCTGCGAGCGAAGCGCCGGAGAGTGCACTCGGCGCGGCCAAACGGCGTTTGCTCGCTTCCCAGGCTAGGAGAAGCACTTGCCGTGCTGCAAACAGCTTCTCTGCCTGTGGAGAGCTCGGAAACAGCGTTTGACGCTGTTCCAGGCCGGCCTGCGAGCGAACCGCCTGAGAGTACACTCGGCGCAGCCAAACGGCGTTTGCTCGCTTCCCAGGCTAGGAGAAGCACTTGCCGTGCTGCAAACAGCTTCTCTGCCTGTGGAGAGCTCGGAAACAGCGTTTGACGCTGTTCCAACCCTGCCTGCGAGCGAAGCGCCGGAGAGTGCACTCGGCGCGGCCAAACGGCGTTTGCTCGCTTCCCAGGCTAGGAGAAGCACTTGCCGTGCTTCTCTGCCTGTGGAGAGCTCGGAAAACAGCGTTTGACGCTGTTCCAGGCCGGCCTGCGAGCGAAGCGCCGGAGAGTGCACTCGGCGCGGCCAAACGGCGTTTGCTCGCTTCCCAGGCTAGGAGAAGCACTTGCCGTGCTGCAAACAGCTTCTCTGCCTGTGGAGAGCTCGGAAACAGCGTTTGACGCTGTTCCAGGCCGGCCTGCGAGCGAAGCGCCGGAGAGTGCACTCGGCGCGGCCAAACGGCGTTTGCTCGCTTCCCAGGCTAGGAGAAGCACTTGCCGTGCTGCAAACAGCTTCTCTGCCTGTGGAGAGCTCGGAAACAGCATTTGACGCAGTTCCAGGCCGGCCTGCGAGCGAAGCGCCGGAGAGTGCACTCGGCGCGGCCAAACGGCGTTTGCTCGCTTCCCAGGCTAGGAGAAGCACTTGCCGTGCTGCAAACAGCTTCTCTGCCTGTGGAGAGCTCGGAAACAGCGTTTGACGCTGTTCCAGGCCGGCCTGCGAGCGAAGCGCCGGAGAGTGCACTCGGCGCGGCCAAACGGCGTTTGCTCGCTTCCCAGGCTAGGAGAAGCACTTGCCGTGCTGCAAACAGCTTCTCTGCCTGTGGAGAGCTCGGAAACAGCGTTTGACGCTGTTCCAGGCCGGCCTGCGAGCGAACGGGCCGGAGAGTGCACTCGGCGCGGCCAAACGGCGTTTGCTCGCTTCCCAGGCTAGGAGAAGCACTTGCCGTGCTGCAAACAGCTTCTCTGCCTGTGGAGAGCTCGGAAACAGCGTTTGACGCTGTTCCAGGCCGGCCTGCGAGCGAAGCGCCGGAGAGTGCACTCGGCGCGGCCAAACGGCGTTTGCTCGCTTCCCAGGCTAGGAGAAGCACTTGCCGTGCTGCAAACAGCTTCTCTGCCTGTGGAGAGCTCGGAAACAGCGTTTGACGCTGTTCCAGGCCGGCCTGCGAGCGAAGCGCCGGAGAGTGCACTCGGCGCGGCCAAACGGCGTTTGCTCGCTTCCCAGGCTAGGAGAAGCACTTGCCGTGCTGCAAACAGCTTCTCTGCCTGTGGAGAGCTCGGAAACAGCGTTTGACGCAGTTCCAGGCCGGCCTGCGAGCGAACCGCCGGAGAGTGCACTCGGCGCGGCCAAACGGCGTTTGCTCGCTTCCCAGGCTAGGAGAAGCACTTGCCGTGCTGCAAACAGCTTCTCTGCCTGTGGAGAGCTCGGAAACAGCGTTTGACGCTGTTCCAGGCCGGCCTGCGAGCGAACCGCCGGAGAGTGCACTCGGCGCGGCCAAACGGCGTTTGCTCGCTTCCCAGGCTAGGAGAAGCACTTGCCGTGCTGCAAACAGCTTCTCTGCCTGTGGAGAGCTCGGAAAACAGTGTTTGACGCTGTTCCAGGCCGGCCTGCGAGCGAACGGCCGGAGAGTGCACTCGGCGCGGCCAAACGGCGTTTGCTCGCTTCCCAGGCTAGGAGAAGCACTTGCCGTGCTGCAAACAGCTTCTCTGCCTGTGGAGAGCTCGGAAACAGCGTTTGACGCTGTTCCAGGCCGGCCTGCGAGCGAAGCGCCGGAGAGTGCACTCGGCGCGGCCAAACGGCGTTTGCTCGCTTCCCAGGCTAGGAGAAGCACTTGCCGTGCTGCAAACAGCTTCTCTGCCTGTGGAGAGCTCGGAAACAGCGTTTGACGCTGTTCCAGGCCGGCCTGCGAGCGAACCGCCGGAGAGTGCACTCGGCGCGGCCAAACGGCGTTTGCTCGCTTCCCAGGCTAGGAGAAGCACTTGCCGTGCTGCAAACAGCTTCTCTGCCTGTGGAGAGCTCGGAAACAGCGTTTGACGCTGTTCCAGGCCGGCCTGCGAGCGAACCGCCGGAGAGTGCACTCGGCGCGGCCAAACCGGCGTTTGCTCGCTTCCCAGGCTAGGAGAAGCACTTGCCGTGCTGCAAACAGCTTCTCTGCCTGTGGAGAGCTCGGAAACAGCGTTTGACGCTGTTCCAGGCCGGCCTGCGAGCGAAGCGCCGGAGAGTGCACTAGGCGTGGCCAAACGGCGTTTGCTCGCTTCCCAGGCTAGGAGAAGCACTTGCCGTGCTGCAAACAGCTTCTCTGCCTGTGGAGAGCTCGGAAACAGCGTTTGACGCTGTTCCAGGCCGGCCTGCGAGCGAACCGCCGGAGAGTGCACTCGGCGCGGCCAAACGGCGTTTGCTCGCTTCCCAGGCTAGGAGAAGCACTTGCCGTGCTGCAAACAGCTTCTCTGCCTGTGGAGAGCTCGGAAACAGCGTTTGACGCTGTTCCAGGGCCGGCCTGCGAGCGAAGCGCCGGAGAGTGCACTCGGCGCGGCCAAACGGCGTTTGCTCGCTTCCCCAGGCTAGGAGAAGCACTTGCCGTG
>NW_027094441.1:0-98307 GCF_029207755.1 Chamaea fasciata
GGAAAGTAAAGTCAGCTGCCCAGGTGCCTGATGTCAGTTTGTAGGAGGCCTTTGGCCCTCCACGGGAAGCCAGGCTTCCTGCTTGTGGCAGCTTGCATCTGGAAGAAATCCTGTTCCGTTCAAGATTGTAGGTGGGCGAGGCCTGGTGCCAGGCAGAGGGAGTTGGGCACAAAGGATGGCCTGTTTCCAGGGGTAAATAAAGTCAGCTGCCCAGGTGCCTGATGTCAGTTTGTAGGAGGCCTTTGGCCCTCCAATGGAAGCTAGTCTTCCTGTTTAAGGCAGCTTGCATCTGGAAGAAATCCTGTTCCGTTCGGGATTGTAGGTGGCCGGAGCAGGGTGCCCGGCAGAGGGAGTTGGGCACAAAGGATGTCCTGTTTCCAGGGGTAAGTAAAGTCAGCTGCCCAAGTGCCTGATGTCAGTTTGTAGGAGGCCTTTGGCCCTCCAAGTGAAGCCACGTTTCCAGCTTGTGGCAGCTTGCATCTGGAAGATCTCCTGTTCCGTTCGGGATTGTAGGTGGTCGGAGCTGGGTGCCTGGCTGAGGGAGTTGAACACAAAGGATGGGCTGTTTCCAGGGGTAAGTAAAGTCAGCTGCCCAGGTGCCTGATGTCAGTTTGTAGGAGGCCTTTGGCCCTCCAAGTGAAGCCACGTTTCCAGCTTGTGGCAGCTTGTATCTGGAAGAACTCGTGTTCCGTTCAGGATTGCAGTGGGCCAAGGCCTGGTGCCCGGCAGAGGGAGTTGAGCACAAATGATGGCCTGTTTCATGAGGAAAGTAAAGTCAGCTGCCCAGGTGCCTGATGTCAGTTTGTAGGAGGCCTTTGGTCCTCCATGGAAAGCCTCGCTTCCAGCTTGTGGCAGCATGCATCTGGAAGAAATCCTGTTCCGTTCGGGATTGTAGGTGGCCGAGGCCTGGTGCCCGGCAGAGGGAGTTGGGCACAAAGGATGTCCTGTTTCCAGGGGTAAGTAAAGTCAGCTGCCCAGGTGCCTGATGTCAGTTTGTAGGAGGCCTTTGGCCCTCCATGGGAAGCCAGGCTTCCTGCTTGTGGCAGCTTGCATCTGGAAGAAATCCTGTTACGTTCAAGATTGTAGGTGGGCGAGTCCTGGTGCCCGGCAGAGGGAGTTGGGCACAAAGGATGGCCTGTTTCCAGGGGTAAATAAAGTCAGCTGCCCTGGTGCCTGATGTCAGTTTGTAGGAGGCCTTTGGCCCTCCAAGGGAAGCTAGTCTTTATGTTCAAGGCAGCTTGCATCGGGAAGAAATCCTGTTCCGTTCGGGATTGTAGGTGGCCGAGGCCTGGTGCCCGGCAGAGGGAGTTGGGCCCAAAGATGTCCTGTTTCCAGGGGTAAGTAAAGTCAGCTGCCCAAGTGCGTGATGTCAGTTTGTATGAGGCCTTTGGCCCTCCAAGTGAAGCCACCTTTCCAGCTTTTGGCAGCTTGCATCTGGAAGAAATCCTGTTCCGTTCGGGATTGTAGGTGGTCGGAGCTGGGTGCCTGGCGGAGGGAGTTGAACACAAAGGATGGGCTGTTTCCAGGGGTAAGTAAAGTCAGCTGCCCAGGTGCCTGATGTCAGTTTGTAGGAGGCCTTTGGCCCTCCAAGGGAAGCCAGGCTTCCACTTTGTGGCAGCTTGCATCTGGAAGAAATCCTGTTCCGTTCGGGATTGTAGGTGGCCGAGGCCAGGTTCCCAGCAGAGGGAGGTAGGCACAAATGATGGCCTGTTTCATGAGGAAAGTAAAGTCAGCTGCCCAAGTGCCTGATGTCAGTTTGTAGGAGGCCTTTGGTCCTCCATGGGAAGCCAAGCTTCCAGCTAGTGGCAGCTTGCATCGGGAAGAAATCCTGTTCCGTTCGGGATTGTAGGTGGCCGCGTCCAGGTGCCCGGCAGAGGGAGTTGGGCACAAATGATGGGCTGTTTCTAGGGGTAAGTAAAGTCAGCTGCCCACGTGCCTGATGTCAGTTTGTGGGAGGCCTTTGGCCCTCCAAGTGAAGCCACGTTTCCAACTTGTGGCAGCTTGCATCTGGAAGAACTCCTGTTCCGTTCGGGATTGTAGGTCGCCAAAGCTGTGGGCCCGGCTGAGGGAGTTGGGCACAAAGGATGGGCTGTTTCCAGGGGTAAATAAAGTCAGCTGCCCAGGTGCCTGATGTCAGTTTGTAGGAGGCCTTTGGCCCCTTTAAGGGAAGCTAGTCTTCCAGTTTGTGGCAGCTTGCATCTGGAAGAAATGCTGTTCCGTTCGTGATTGTAGGTGGCCGAGGCCAGGTGCCCGGCAGAGGGAGTTGGGCACAAAGGATGTCCTGTTTCCAGGGGTAAGTAAAGTCAGCTGCCCAAGTGCCTGATGTCAGTTTGTAGGAGGCCTTTGGCCCTCCATGGGAAGCCAGGCTTCCTGCTTGTGGCAGCTTGCATCTGGAAGAAATCCTGTTCCGTTCGGGATTGTAGGTGGCCAAGGCCTGGTGCCCGGCAGAGGGAGTTGGGCACAAAGGATGGACTGTTTCCAGGGGTAAGTAAAGTCAGCTGCCCAGGTGCCTGATGTCAGTTTGTAGGAGGCCTTTGGCCCTCCAAGGGAAGCGAGTCTTTCAGCTTGTGGCAGCTTGCATCTGGAAGAAATCCTGTTCCGTTCGGGATTGTAGGTGGCCGAGGCCAGGTGCCCGGCAGAGGGAGTTGGGCACAAAGGATGGCCTGTTTCCAGGGGTAAGTAAAGTCAGCTGCCCAGGTGCCTGATGTCAGTTTGTAGGAGGACTTTGGCCCTCCAAGTGAAGCCACGTTTCCAGCTTGTGGCAGCTTGCATCTGCAAGAACTCCGGTTCCGTTCGGGATTGTAGGTGGCCGAGGCCAAATGCCCGGCAGAGGGAGTTGGGCACAAAGGATGGCCTGTTTCCAGGGATAAGTTAAGTCAGCTGCTCAGGTGCCTGATTTCAGTTTGTAGGAGGCCTTTGGCCCTCCATAGGAAGCCAGGCTTCCTGCTTGTGGCAGCTTGAATCTGGAAGAAATCCTGTTCCGTTCGGGATTGTAGGTGGCCAAGGCCTGGTGCCCGGCAGACGGAGTTGGGCACAAAGGATGGACTGTATCCAGGGGTAAGTAAAGTCAGCTGCCCAGGTGCCTGATGTCAGTTTGTAGGAGGCCTTTGGCCCTCCACGGGAAGCGAGTCTTTATGTTCAAGGCAGCTTGCATCGGGAAGAAATGCTGTTCCGTTCGGGATTGTAGGTGGCCGAGGCCAGTTGCCCGGCTGAGAGAGTTGGGCACAAATAATGTCATGTTTCTTTAGGAAAGTAAAGTCAGCTGCCCAGTTGCCTGATGTCAGTTTGTAGGAGGCCTTTGGCCCTCCATGTGAAGCCACATTTCCACCTTGTGGCAGCTTGCATCTGGAAGAACTCCGGTTCCGTTCGGGATTGTAGGTGGCCGAGGCCAGGTGCCCGGCAGAGGGAGTTGGGCGCAAAGGATGTCCTGTTTCCAGGGGTAAGTAAAGTCAGCTGCCCAGGTGCCTGATGTCAGTTTTTAGGAGGCCTTTGGCCCTCCATGGGAAGCCAGGCTTCCTGCTTCAGGCAGCTTGCATCTGGAAGAAATCCTGTTCCGTTCGGGATTGTAGGTGGCTGGAGGTGGGTGCCCGGATGAGGGAGTTAGACACAAAGGATGGGCTGTTTCCAGTGGTAAGTAAAGTCAGCTGCCCAGGTGCCTGATGTCAGTTTGCAGGTGGCTATTGGTCCTCCATGGAAAGCCAGGCTTCCAGCTTGTGGCAGCTTGCATCGGGAAGTAATCCTGATCTGTCCGGGATTGCAGGTGGCCGAGGCCTGGTGCCCGGCAGAGGAAGTTGGGCACAAAGGATGGCCTGTATCCAGGGGTAAGTAAAGTCAGCTGCCCAGGTGCCTGATGTCAG
Organism: Chamaea fasciata; assembly: GCF_029207755.1. Lineage (NCBI taxonomy): Eukaryota > Metazoa > Chordata > Aves > Passeriformes > Sylviidae > Chamaea > Chamaea fasciata. The sequence goes on from NW_027094441.1 coordinate 3,858, forward strand.
TTTGTAGGAGGCCTTTGGTCCTCCATGGGAAACCAGTCTTTCAGCTTGTGGCAGCTTGCATCTGGAAGAAATCCTGTTCCATTCGGGATTGTAGGTGGCCGAGGATAGGTGCCCGGCAGAGGGAGTTGGGCACAAAGGATGGCCTTTTTCCAGGGGTAAGTAAAGTCAGCTAGCCAGGTGCCTGATGTCAGTTTGTAGGCGGCCTTTGGCCCTCCAAGTGAAGCCACGTTTCCAGCTTGTGGCAGCTTGCATCTGGAAGAACTCCGGTTCTGTTCGGGATTGTAGGTGGCCGAGGCCAAATGCCCGGCAGAGGGAGTTGGGCACAAAGGATGGCCTGTTTCCAGGGATAAGTAAAGTCAGCTGCTAAGGTGCCTGATGTCAGTTTGTAGGAGGCCTTTGGCCCTCCATAGGAAGCCAGGCTTACTGCTTGTGGCAGCTTGCATCTGGAAGAAATCCTGTTCCGTTCGGGATTGTAGGTGGCCAAGGCCTGGTGCCCGGCAGAGGGAGTTGGGCACAAAGGATGGACTGTTTCCAGGGGTAAGTAAAGTCAGCTGCCCAGGTGCCTGATGTCAGTTTGTAGGAGGCCTTTGGCCCTCCAAGGGAAGCTAGTCTTTATGTTCAAGGCAGCTTGCATCGGGAAGAAATCCTGTTCCGTTCGGGATTGTAGGTGGCCAAGGCCTGGTGCCCAGCTGAGGGAGTTGGGCACAAAGGATGGGCTGATTCCAGGGGTAAGTAAAGTCAGCTGCACAGGTGCCTGATGTCAGTTTGTAGGAGGCCTTTGGCCCTCCACGGGAAGCTAGTCTTCCAGCTTCTGGCAGCTTGCATCTGAAAGAAATGCTGTTCCGTTCGAAATTGTAGGTGGCCGAGGCCAGGTGCCCAGGAGAGGGAGTTGGGCACAAACGATGTCCTGTTTAGAGCGATAAGTAAAGTCAGCTGCCCAGGTGCCTGATGTCAGTTTGTAGGAGGCCTTTGGCCCTCCATGGGAAGCCAGGCTTCCTGCTTGTGGCAGCTTGCATCTGGAAGAAATGCTGTTCCGTTCGGGATTGTCGGAGTCCAGAGCTGGGTGCCCGGCTGAGGGAGTTGGACACAAAGGTTGGGCTGTTTCCAGGGGTAAGTAAAGTCAGCTGCCCAGGTGTTTGATGTCAGTTTGTAGGAGGCCTTTGGCCCTCCATGGGAAGCCAGGTTTCCTGCTTGTGGCAGCTTGCATCTGGAAGAAATCCTGTTCCGTTCGGGATTGTAGGTGGCCGGAGCTGGGTGCCCGGATGAGGGAGTTGGACACAAAGGATGGGCTGTTTCCAGGGGTAAGTAAAGTCAGCTGCCCAGGTGCCTGATGTCAGTTTGCAGGTGGCTATTGGTCCTCCATGGAAAGCCAGGCTTCCAGCTTGTGGCAGCTTGCATCGGGAAGTAATCCCGATCTGTTCGGGATTGCAGGTGGCTGAGGCCTGGTGCCCGGCAGAGGGAGTTGGGCACAAAGGATGGCCTGTATCCAGGGGTAAGTAAAGTCAGCTGCCCAGGTGCCTGATGTCACTTTGTAGGAGGCCTTTGGTCCTCCATGGGAAACCAGTCTTTCAGCTTGTGGCAGCTTGCATCTGGAAGAAATCCTGTTCCGTTCGGGATTGTAGGTGGCAGAGGCCAGGTGCCCGGCAGAGGGAGTTGGGCACAAAGGATGGGCTGTTTCCAGGGGTAAGTAAAGTCAGCTGCCCAGGTGCCTGATGTCAGTTTGTAGGCGGCCTTTGGCCCTCCAAGTGAAGCCACGTTTCCAGCTTGTGGCAGCTTGCATCTGGAAGAACTCCGGTTCCGTTCGGGATTGTAGGTGGCCGAGGCCAAATGCCCGGCAGAGGGAGTTGGGCACAAAGGATGGCCTGTTTCCAGGGATAAGTCAGCTGCCCAGGTGCCTGATGTCAGTTTGTAGGCGGCCATTGGCCCTCAATAGGAAGCCAGGCTTCCTGCTTGTGGCAGCTTGCATCTGGAAGAAATCCTGTTCCGTTCGGGATTGTAGGTGGCCAAGGCCTGGTGCCCGGCAGAGGGAGTTGGGCACAAAGGATGGCCTGTTTACACGGGTAAGTAAAGTCAGCTGCCCAGGTGCCTGATGTCAGTTTGTAGGAGGCCTTTGGCCCTCCATGGGAAGCCAGGCTTCCTGCTTCAGGCAGCTTGCATCTGGAAGAAATCCTGTTCCGTTCGGGATTGTAGGTGGCTGGAGGTGGGTGCCCGGATGAGGGAGTTAGACACAAAGGATGGGCTGTTTCCAGTGGTAAGTAAAGTCAGCTGCCCAGGTGCCTGATGTCAGTTTGCAGGTGGCTATTGGTCCTCCATGGAAAGCCAGGCTTCCAGCTTGTGGCAGCTTGCATCGGGAAGTAATCCTGATCTGTCCGGGATTGCAGGTGGCCGAGGCCTGGTGCCCGGCAGAGGAAGTTGGGCACAAAGGATGGCCTGTATCCAGGGGTAAGTAAAGTCAGCTGCCCAGGTGCCTGATGTCAGTTTGTAGGAGGCCTTTGGTCCTCCATGGGAAACCAGTCTTTCAGCTTGTGGCAGCTTGCATCTGGAAGAAATCCTGTTCCATTCGGGATTGTAGGTGGCCGAGGCCAGGTGCCCGGCAGAGGGAGTTGGGCACAAAGGATGGCCTTTTTCCAGGGGTAAGTAAAGTCAGCTAGCCAGGTGCCTGATGTCAGTTTGTAGGCGGCCTTTGGCCCTCCAAGTGAAGCCACGTTTCCAGGTTGTGGCAGCTTGCATCTGGAAGAACTCCGGTTCTGTTCGGGATTGTAGGTGGCCGAGGCCAAATGCCCGGCAGAGGGAGTTGGGCACAAATGATGGCCTGTTTCCAGGGATAAGTAAAGTCAGCTGCTCAGGTGCCTGATGTCAGTTTGTAGGAGGCCTTTGGCCCTCCATAGGAAGCCAGGCTTACTGCTTGTGGCAGCTTGCATCTGGAAGAAATCCTGTTCCGTTCGGGATTGTAGGTGGCCAAGGCCTGGTGCCCGGCAGAGGGAGTTGGGCACAAAGGATGGACTGTTTCCAGGGGTAAGTAAAGTCAGCTGCCCAGGTGCCTGATGTCAGTTTGTAGGAGGCCTTTGGCCCTCCAAGGGAAGCTAGTCTTTATGTTCAAGGCAGCTTGCATCGGGAAGAAATCCTGTTCCGTTCGGGATTGTAGGTGGCGGGAGCTGGGTGCCCAGCTGAGGGAGTTGGGCACAAAGGATGGGCTGATTCCAGGGGTAAGTAAAGTCAGCTGCACAGGTGCCTGATGTCAGTTTGTAGGAGGCCTTTGGCCCTCCACGGGAAGCTAGTCTTCCAGCTTCTGGCAGCTTGCATCTGAAAGAAATGCTGTTCCGTTCGGGATTGTAGGTGGCCGAGGCCAGGTGCCCGGCAGAGGGAGTTGGGCACAAACGATGTCCTGTTTAGAGCGATAAGTAAAGTCAGCTGCCCACGTGCCTGATGTCAGTTTGTAGGAGGCCTTTGGCCCTCCATGGGAAGCCAGGCTTCCTGCTTGTGGCAGCTTGCATCTGGAAGAAATGCTGTTCCGTTCGGGATTGTCGGAGTCCAGAGCTGGGTGCCCGGCTGAGGGAGTTGGACACAAAGGTTGGGCTGTTTCCAGGGGTAAGTAAAGTCAGCTGCCCAGGTGTTTGATGTCAGTTTGTAGGAGGTCTTTGGCCCTCCATGGGAAGCCAGGTTTCCTGCTTGTGGCAGCTTGCATCTGGAAGAAATCCTGTTCCGTTCGGGATTGTAGGTGGCCGGAGCTGGGTGCCCGGATGAGGGAGTTGGACACAAAGGATGGGCTGTTTCCAGGGGTAAGTAAAGTCAGCTGCCCAGGTGCCTGATGTCAGTTTGCAGGTGGCTATTGGTCCTCCATGGAAAGCCAGGCTTCCAGCTTGTGGCAGCTTGCATCGGGAAGTAATCCCGATCTGTTCGGGATTGCCGGTGGCCGAGGCCTGGTGCCCGGCAGAGGGAGTTGGGCACAAAGGATGGCCTGTATCCAGGGGTAAGTAAAGTCAGCTGCCCAGGTGCCTGATGTCACTTTGTAGGAGGCCTTTGGTCCTCCATGGGAAACCAGTCTTTCAGCTTGTGGCAGCTTGCATCTGGAAGAAATCCTGTTCCGTTCGGGATTGTAGGTGGCAGAGGCCAGGTGCCCGGCAGAGGGAGTTGGGCACAAAGGATGGGCTGTTTCCAGGGGTAAGTAAAGTCAGCTGCCCAGGTGCCTGATGTCAGTTTGTAGGCGGCCTTTGGCCCTCCAAGTGAAGCCACGTTTCCAGCTTGTGGCAGCTTGCATCTGGAAGAACTCCGGTTCCGTTCATGATTGTAGGTGGCCGAGGCCAAATGCCCGGCAGAGGGAGTTGGGCACAAAGGATGGCCTGTTTCCAGGGATAAGTCAGCTGCCCAGGTGCCTGATGTCAGTTTGTAGGCGGCCATTGGCCCTCCATAGGAAGCCAGGCTTCCTGCTTGTGGCAGCTTGCATCTGGAAGAAATCCTGTTCCGTTCGGGATTGTAGGTGGCCAAGGCCTGGTGCCCGGCAGAGGGAGTTGGGCACAAAGGATGGCCTGTTTACACGGGTAAGTAAAGTCAGCTGCCCAGGTGCCTGATGTCAGTTTGTAGGAGGCCTTTGGCCCTCCATGGGAAGCCAAGCTTCCTGCTTGTGGCAGCTTGCATCTGGAAGAAATCCTGTTCCGTTCGGGATTGTAGGAGACCAGATCTGGGTGCCCGGCTGAGGGCGTTGGACACAAAGGATGGGCTGTTTCCAGGGGTAAGTAAAGTCAGCTGCCCAGGTGCCTGATGTCAGTTTGTAGGAGGCCTTTGGCCCTCCATGGGAAGCCAGGCTTCCTGCTTGTGGCAGCTTGAATCTGGAAGAAATCCTGTTCTGTTCGGGATTGTAGGTGGCCGAGGCCAGGTGCCCAGCAGAGGGAGTTGGGCACAAATGATGGCCTGTTTCATGAGGAAAGTAAAGTGAGCTGCCCAAATGCCTGATTTCAGTTTGTAGGAGGCCTTTGGCCCTCCATAGGAAGCCAGGCTTCCTGCTTGTGGCAGCTTGCATCTGGAAGAAATCCTGTTCCGTTCGGGATTGTAGGTGGCCAAGGCCTGGTGCCCGGCAGAGGGAGTTGTGCACAAAGGATGGACTCTTTCCAGGGGTAAGTAAAGTCAGCTGCCCAGGTGCCTGATGTCAGTTTGTAGGAGGCCTTTGGCCCTCCAAGGGAAGCTAGTCTTCCTGTTCAAGGAAGCTTGCATCTGGAAGAAATCCTGTTCCGTTCGGGATTGTAGGTGGCCGAGCCCAGTTGCCCGGCTGAGAGAGTTGGGCACAAATAATGTCATGTTTCTTTAGGAAAGTAAAGTCAGCTGCCCAGGTGCCTGATGTCAGTTTGTAGGAGGCCTTTGGCCCTCCAAGTGAAGCCACATTTCCAGCTTGTGGCAGCTTGCATCTGGAAGAACTCCGGTTCCGTTCGGGATTGTAGGTGGCCGAGGCCAGCTGCCCGGCAGAGGGAGTTGGGCGCAAAGGATGGGCTGTTTCCAGTGGTAAGTAAAGTCAGCTGCCCAGGTGCCTGATGTCAGTTTGCAGGTGGCTATTGGTCCTCCATGGAAAGCCAGGCTTCCAGCTTGTGGCAGCTTGCATCGGGAAGTAATCCTGATCTGTTCGGGATTGCAGGTGGCCGAGGCCTGGTGCCCGGCAGAGGAAGTTGGGCACAAAGGATGGCCTGTATCTAGGGGTAAGTAAAGTCAGCTGCCCAGGTGCCTGATGTCAGTTTGTAGGAGGCCTTTGGTCCTCCATGGGAAACCAGTCTTTCAGCTTGTGGCAGCTTGCATCTGAAGAAATCCTGTTCCATTCGGGATTGTAGGTGGCCGAGGCCAGGTGCCCGGCAGAGGGAGTTGGGCACAAAGGATGGCCTGTTTCCAGGGGTAAGTAAAGTCAGCTGCCCAGGTGCCTGATGTCAGTTTGTAGGAGGCCTTTGGCCCTCCATGGGAAGCCAGGCTTCCAGTTTGTGGCAGCTTGCATCTGGAAGAAATCCTGTTCCGTTCGGGATTGTAGGTGGCCGAGGCCAGTTGCCGGCTGAGGGAGTTGGGCACAAAGGATGTCCTGTTTCCAGGGGTAAGTAAAGTCAGCTGCCCAGGTGCCTGATGTCAGTTTGTAGGAGGCCTTTGGCCCTCCAAAGGGAAGCGATGCTTCCAGCTTGTGGCAGCTTGAATCTGGAAGAAATCCTGTTCCGTTTGGGATTGTAGGTGGCCGAGGCCAGGTGCCCGGCAGGGGGAGTTGGGCACAAATGATAGCCTGTTTCATGAGGAAAGTAAAGTCAGCTGCCCAAGTGCCTGATGTCAGTTTGTAGGAGGCCTTTGGTCCTCCATGGTAAGCCAGGCTTCCAGCTAGTGGCAGCTTGCATCGGGAAGAAATCCTGTTCCGTTCGCGATTGTAGGTGGCCGAGGCCAGGTGCCGGGCTGAGGGAGTTGGGCACAAAGGATGGGCTGTTTCAAGGGGTAAGTAAAGTCAGCATCCCTGGTGCCTGATGTCAGTTTGTAGGAGGCCTTTGGCCCTCCAAGAGAAGCCAGGCTTCCTGCTTGTGGCAGCTTGCATCTGGAAGAAATGCTGTTTCGTTCGGGATTGTAGGTGGCCAAGGCCTGGTGCCCGGCCGAAGGAGTTGGGCACTACTGATGGGCTGTTTCCAGGGGTAAGTAAAGTCAGCTGCCCAGGTGCCTGATGTCAGTTTGTAGGAGGCCTTTGGTCCTCCAAGTGAAGCCACGTTTCCAGCTTGTGGCAGCTTGCATCTGGAAGAACTCCTGTTCCGTTCGGGATTGTAGGTGGCCAAGGCCTGGTGCCCGGCAGAGGAAGTTGGGCACAAAGAATGGACTGTTTCCAGGGGTAAGTAATGTCAGCTGCCCAGGTTCCTGATGTCAGTTTGTAGGAGGACATTTGCCCTCCAAGGGAAGCTAGTCTTCCAGTTTGTGGCAGCTTGCATCTGTAAGAAATCCTGTTCCGTTCTGGATTGTAGGTGGCCGAGGCCAGGTGCCCGGCAGAGGGAGTTTTTCACAAAGGATGTCCTGTTTCCAGGGGTAAGTAAAGTCAGCTGCCCAGGTGCCAGATGTCAGTTTTTAGGAGGCCTTTGGCCCTCCATGGGAAGCCAGGCTTCCTGCTTGTGGCAGCTTGCATCTGGAAGAAATCCTGTTTTGTTCGGGATTGTAGGAGTCTGGAGCTGGGTGCCCGGCTGAGGGAGTTGGACACAAATGATGGGCTGTTTCTAGGGGTAAGTAAAGTCAGCTGCCCAGGTGCCTGATGTCAGTTTGTAGGAGGCTTTTGGCCCTCCATGGGAAGCCAGATTTCCTGCTTGTGGCAGCTTGCATCTGGAAGAAATCCTGTTTCGTTCGGGATTGTAGGTGGCCAAGGCCTGGTGCCCGGCAGATGGAGTTGGGCACAAAGGATGTCCTGTTTCCAGGGGTAAGTAAAGTCAGCTCCCCAGGTGCCTGATGTCAGTTTGTAGGAGGCCTTTGGCCCTCCATGGGAAGCCAGGCTTCCAGTTTGTGGCAGCTTACATCTGGAAGAAATCCTGTTCTGTTCGGGATTGTAGGTGGCCGAGGCCAGGTGCCCAGCAGAGGGAGTTGGGCACAAATGATGGCCTGTTTCATGAGGAAAGTAAAGTCAGCTGCCCAAATGCCTGATGTCAGTTTGTAGGAGGCCTTTGGTCCTCCATGGAAAGCCACGCTTCCAGCTTGTGGCAGCTTGCATCTGGAAGAACTCCTGTTCCGTTCGGGATTGTAGGTGGCCAAGGCCTGGTGCCCGGCAGAGGGAGTTGCGCACAAAGGATGGCCTGATTCCAGGGGTAAGTAAAGTCAGCTGCCCAGGTGCCTGATGTCAGTTTGTAGGAGGCCTTTGGCCCTCCAAGGGAAGCAAGTCTTCCTGTTCAAGGCAGCTTGCATCTGGAAGAAATCCTGTTCCGTTCGGGATTGTAGGTGGCCGAGCCCAGTTGCCCGGCTGAGAGAGTTGGGCACAAATAATGTCATGTTTCTTTAGGAAAGTAAAGTCAGCAGCCCAGGAGCCTGATGTCAGTTTGTAGGAGGCCTTTGGCCCTCCAAGTGAAGCCACATTTCCAGCTTGTGGCAGCTTGCATCTGGAAGAACTCCGGTTCCGTTCGGGATTGTAGGTGGCCGAGGCCAGCTGCCCGGCAGAGGGAGTTGGGCACAAAGGATGTCCTGTTTCCAGGGATAAGTAAAGTCAGCTGCCCAGGTGCCTGATGTCAGTTTGTAGGAGGCCTTTGGCCCTCCAAGGGAAGCTAGTCTTTATGTTCAAGGCAGCTTGCATCGGGAAGAAATCCTGTTCCGTTCGGGATTGTAGGTGGCGGGAGCTGGGTGCCCAGCTGAGGGAGTTGGGCACAAAGGATGGGCTGATTCCAGGGGTAAGTAAAGTCAGCTGCACAGGTGCCTGATGTCAGTTTGTAGGAGGCCTTTGGCCCTCCACGGGAAGCTAGTCTTCCAGCTTCTGGCAGCTTGCATCTGAAAGAAATGCTGTTCCGTTCGGGATTGTAGGTGGCCGAGGCCAGGTGCCCGGCAGAGGGAGTTGGGCACAAACGATGTCCTGTTTAGAGCGATAAGTAAAGTCAGCTGCCCACGTGCCTGATGTCAGTTTGTAGGAGGCCTTTGGCCCTCCATGGGAAGCCAGGCTTCCTGCTTGTGGCAGCTTGCATCTGGAAGAAATGCTGTTCCGTTCGGGATTGTCGGAGTCCAGAGCTGGGTGCCCGGCTGAGGGAGTTGGACACAAAGGTTGGGCTGTTTCCAGGGGTAAGTAAAGTCAGCTGCCCAGGTGTTTGATGTCAGTTTGTAGGAGGCCTTTGGCCCTCCATGGGAAGCCAGGTTTCCTGCTTGTGGCAGCTTGCATCTGGAAGAAATCCTGTTCCGTTCGGGATTGTAGGTGGCCGGAGCTGGGTGCCCGGATGAGGGAGTTGGACACAAAGGATGGGCTGTTTCCAGGGGTAAGTAAAGTCAGCTGCACAGGTGCCTGATGTCAGTTTGCAGGTGGCTATTGGTCCTCCATGGAAAGCCAGGCTTCCAGCTTGTGGCAGCTTGCATCGGGAAGTAATCCCGATCTGTTCGGGATTGCAGGTGGCCGAGGCCTGGTGCCCGGCAGAGGGAGTTGGGCACAAAGGATGGCCTGTATCCAGGGGTAAGTAAAGTCAGCTGCCCAGGTGCCTGATGTCACTTTGTAGGAGGCCTTTGGTCCTCCATGGGAAACCAGTCTTTCAGCTTGTGGCAGCTTGCATCTGGAAGAAATCCTGTTCCGTTCGGGATTGTAGGTGGCAGAGGCCAGGTGCCCGGCAGAGGGAGTTGGGCACAAAGGATGGGCTGTTTCCAGGGGTAAGTAAAGTCAGCTGCCCAGGTGCCTGATGTCAGTTTGTAGGCGGCCTTTGGCCCTCCAAGTGAAGCCACGTTTCCAGCTTGTGGCAGCTTGCATCTGGAAGAACTCCGGTTCCGTTCGGGATTGTAGGTGGCCGAGGCCAAATGCCCGGCAGAGGGAGTTGGGCACAAAGGATGGCCTGTTTCCAGGGATAAGTCAGCTGCCCAGGTGCCCGATGTCAGTTTGTAGGCGGCCATTGGCCCTCCATAGGAAGCCAGGCTTCCTGCTTGTGGCAGCTTGCATCTGGAAGAAATCCTGTTCCGTTCGGGATTGTAGGTGGCCAAGGCCTGGTGCCCGGCAGAGGGAGTTGGGCACAAAGGATGGCCTGTTTACACGGGTAAGTAAAGTCAGCTGCCCAGGTGCCTGATGTCAGTTTGTAGGAGGCCTTTGCCCCTCCATGGGAAGCCAAGCTTCCTGCTTGTGGCAGCTTGCATCTGGAAGAAATCCTGTTCCGTTCGGGATTGTAGGAGTCCAGAGCTGGGTGCCCGGCTGAGGGCGTTGGACACAAAGGATGGGCTGTTTCCAGGGGTAAGTAAAGTCAGCTGCCCAGGTGCCTGATGTCAGTTTGTAGGAGGCCTTTGGCCCTCCATGGGAAGCCAGGCTTCCTGCTTGTGGCAGCTTGCATCTGGAAGAAATCCTGTTCTGTTCGGGATTGTAGGTGGCCGAGGCCAGGTGCCCAGCAGAGGGAGTTGGGCACAAATGATGGCCTGTTTCATGAGGAAAGTAAAGTGAGCTGCCCAAATGCCTGATTTCAGTTTGTAGGAGGCCTTTGGCCCTCCATAGGAAGCCAGGCTTCCTGCTTGTGGCAGCTTGCATCTGGAAGAAATCCTGTTCCGTTCGGGATTGTAGGTGGCCAAGGCCTGGTGCCCGGCAGAGGGAGTTGTGCACAAAGGATGGACTCTTTCCAGGGGTAAGTAAAGTCAGCTGCCCAGGTGCCTGATGTCAGTTTGTAGGAGGCCTTTGGCCCTCCAAGGGAAGCTAGTCTTCCTGTTCAAGGAAGCTTGCATCTGGAAGAAATCCTGTTCCGTTCGGGATTGTAGGTGGCCGAGCCCAGTTGCCCGGCTGAGAGAGTTGGGCACAAATAATGTCATGTTTCTTTAGGAAAGTAAAGTCAGCTGCCCAGGTGCCTGATGTCAGTTTGTAGGAGGCCTTTGGCCCTCCAAGTGAAGCCACATTTCCAGCTTGTGGCAGCTTGCATCTGGAAGAACTCCGGTTCCGTTCGGGATTGTAGGTGGCCGAGGCCAGCTGCCCGGCAGAGGGAGTTGGGCGCAAAGGATGGGCTGTTTCCAGGGGTAAATAAAGTCAGCTGCCCTGGTGCCTGATGTCAGTTTGTAGGAGGCCTTTGGCCCTCCATGGGAAGCCAGGCTTCCTGCTTCAGGCAGCTTGCATCTGGAAGAAATCCTGTTCCGTTCGGGATTGTAGGTGGCCGGAGGTGGGTGCCCGGATGAGGGAGTTAGACACAAAGGATGGGCTGTTTCCAGTGGTAAGTAAAGTCAGCTGCCCAGGTGCCTGATGTCAGTTTGCAGGTGGCTATTGGTCCTCCATGGAAAGCCAGGCTTCCAGCTTGTGGCAGCTTGCATCGGGATGTAATCCTGATCTGTTCGGGATTGCAGGTGGCCGAGGCCTGGTGCCCGGCAGAGGAAGTTGGGCACAAAGGATGGCCTGTATCTAGGGGTAAGTAAAGTCAGCTGCCCAGGTGCCTGATGTCAGTTTGTAGGAGGCCTTTGGTCCTCCATGGGAAACCAGTCTTTCAGCTTGTGGCAGCTTGCATCTGGAAGAAATCCTGTTCCATTCGGGATTGTAGGTGGCCGAGGCCAGGTGCCCGGCAGAGGGAGTTGGGCACAAAGGATGGCCTGTTTCCAGGGGTAAGTAAAGTCAGCTGCCCAGGTGCCTGATGTCAGTTTGTAGGAGGCCTTTGGCCCTCCATGGGAAGCCAGGCTTCCAGTTTGTGGCAGCTTGCATCTGGAAGAAATCCTGTTCCGTTCGGGATTGTAGGTGGCCGAGGCCAGTTGCCGGCTGAGGGAGTTGGGCACAAAGGATGTCCTGTTTCCAGGGGTAAGTAAAGTCAGCTGCCCAGGTGCCTGATGTCAGTTTGTAGGAGGCCTTTGGCCCTCCAAGGGAAGCGATGCTTCCAGCTTGTGGCAGCTTGAATCTGGAAGAAATCCTGTTCCGTTTGGGATTGTAGGTGGCCGAGGCCAGGTGCCCGGCAGGGGGAGTTGGGCACAAATGATAGCCTGTTTCATGAGGAAAGTAAAGTCAGCTGCCCAAGTGCCTGATGTCAGTTTGTAGGAGGCCTTTGGTCCTCCATGGTAAGCCAGGCTTCCAGCTAGTGGCAGCTTGCATCGGGAAGAAATCCTGTTCCGTTCGCGATTGTAGGTGGCCGAGGCCAGGTGCCGGGCTGAGGGAGTTGGGCACAAAGGATGGGCTGTTTCAAGGGGTAAGTAAAGTCAGCATCCCTGGTGCCTGATGTCAGTTTGTAGGAGGCCTTTGGCCCTCCAAGAGAAGCCAGGCTTCCTGCTTGTGGCAGCTTGCATCTGGAAGAAATGCTGTTTCGTTCGGGATTGTAGGTGGCCAAGGCCTGGTGCCCGGCCGAAGGAGTTGGGCACTACTGATGGGCTGTTTCCAGGGGTAAGTAAAGTCAGCTGCCCAGGTGCCTGATGTCAGTTTGTAGGAGGCCTTTGGTCCTCCAAGTGAAGCCACGTTTCCAGCTTGTGGCAGCTTGCATCTGGAAGAACTCCTGTTCCGTTCTGGATTGTAGGTGGCCAAGGCCTGGTGCCCGGCAGAGGAAGTTGGGCACAAAGAATGGACTGTTTCCAGGGGTAAGTAAAGTCAGCTGCCCAGGTTCCTGATGTCAGTTTGTAGGAGGACATTTGCCCTCCAAGGGAAGCTAGTCTTCCAGTTTGTGGCAGCTTGCATCTGTAAGAAATCCTGTTCCGTTCTGGATTGTAGGTGGCCGAGGCCAGGTGCCCGGCAGAGGGAGTTTTTCACAAAGGATGTCCTGTTTCCAGGGGTAAGTAAAGTCAGCTGCCCAGGTGCCAGATGTCAGTTTGTAGGAGGCCTTTGGCCCTCCATGGGAAGCCAGGCTTCCTGCTTGTGGCAGCTTGCATCTGGAAGAAATCCTGTTTTGTTCGGGATTGTAGGAGTCTGGAGCTGGGTGCCCGGCTGAGGGAGTTGGACACAAATGATGGGCTGTTTCTAGGGGTAAGTAAAGTCAGCTGCCCAGGTGCCTGATGTCAGTTTGTAGGAGGCTTTTGGCCCTCCATGGGAAGCCAGATTTCCTGCTTGTGGCAGCTTGCATCTGGAAGAAATCCTGTTTCGTTCGGGATTGTAGGTGGCCAAGGCCTGGTGCCCGGCAGATGGAGTTGGGCACAAAGGATGTCCTGTTTCCAGGGGTAAGTAAAGTCAGCTCCCCAGGTGCCTGATGTCAGTTTGTAGGAGGCCTTTGGCCCTCCATGGGAAGCCAGGCTTCCAGTTTGTGGCAGCTTACATCTGGAAGAAATCCTGTTCTGTTCGGGATTGTAGGTGGCCGAGGCCAGGTGCCCAGCAGAGGGAGTTGGGCACAAATGATGGCCTGTTTCATGAGGAAAGTAAAGTCAGCTGCCCAAATGCCTGATGTCAGTTTGTAGGAGGCCTTTGGTCCTCCATGGAAAGCCACGCTTCCAGCTTGTGGCAGCTTGCATCTGGAAGAACTCCTGTTCCGTTCGGGATTGTAGGTGGCCAAGGCCTGGTGCCCGGCAGAGGGAGTTGCGCACAAAGGATGGCCTGATTCCAGGGGTAAGTAAAGTCAGCTGCCCAGGTGCCTGATGTCAGTTTGTAGGAGGCCTTTGGCCCTCCAAGGGAAGCAAGTCTTCCTGTTCAAGGCAGCTTGCATCCGGAAGAAATCCTGTTCCGTTCGGGATTGTAGGTGGCCGAGCCCAGTTGCCCGGCTGAGAGAGTTGGGCACAAATAATGTCATGTTTCTTTAGGAAAGTAAAGTCAGCAGCCCAGGAGCCTGATGTCAGTTTGTAGGAGGCCTTTGGCCCTCCAAGTGAAGCCACATTTCCAGCTTGTGGCAGCTTGCATCTGGAAGAACTCCGGTTCCGTTCGGGATTGTAGGTGGCCGAGGCCAGCTGCCCGGCAGAGGGAGTTGGGCACAAAGGATGTCCTGTTTCCAGGGATAAGTAAAGTCAGCTGCCCAGGTGCCTGATGTCAGTTTTTAGGAGGCCTTTGGCCCTCCATGGGAAGCCAGGCTTCCTGCTTGAGGCAGCTTGCATCTGGAAGAAATCCTGTTCCGTTCGGGATTGTAGGTGGCCGGAGCTGGGTGCCCGGATGAGGGAGTTGGGCACAAAGGATGGGCTGTTTCCAGCGGTAAGTAAAGTCAGCTGCCCAGGTGCCTGATGTCAGTTTGCAGGTGGCTATTGGTCCTCCATGGAAAGCCAGGCTTCCAGCTTGTGGCAGCTTGCATCGGGAAGTAATCCTGATCTGTTCGGGATTGCAGGTGGCCGAGGCCTGGTGCCCGGCAGAGGAAGTTGGGCACAAAGGATGGCCTGTATCCAGGGGTAAGTAAAGTCAGCTGCTTAGGTGTCTGATGTCAGTTTGTAGGAGGCCTTTGGTCCTCCATGGGAAACCAGTCTTTCAGCTTGTGGCAGCTTGCATCTGGAAGAAATCCTGTTCCGTTCGGGATTGTAGGTGGCCGAGGCCAGGTGCCCGGCAGAGGGAGTTGGGCACAAAGGATGGCCTGTTTCCAGCGGTAAGTAAAGTCAGCTAGCCAGGTGCCTGATTTCAGTTTGTAGGCGGCCTTTGGCCCTCCAAGTGAAGCCACGTTTCCAGCTTGTGGCAGCTTGCATCTGGAAGAACTCCGGTTCCGTTTGGGATTGTAGGTGGCCGAGGCCAAATGCCCGGCAGAGGGAGTTGGGCTCAAAGGATGGCCTGTTTCCAGGGATAAGTAAAGTCAGCTGCTCAGGTGCCTGATGTCAGTTTGTAGGAGGCCTTTGGCCCTCCATAGGAAGCCAGGCTTCCTGCTTGTGGCAGCTTGCATCTGGAAGAAATCCTGTTCCGTTCGGGATTGTAGGTGGCCAAGGCCTGGTCCCTGGCAGAGGGAGTTGGGCACAAAGGATGGCCTGTTTCCAGGGGTAAGTAAAGTCAGCTGCCCAGGTGCCTGATGTCAGTTTGTAGGAGGCCTTTGACCCTCCAAGGGAAGCTAGTCTTCCAGCTTGTGGCAGCTTGCATCGGGAAGTAATCCTGACCTGTTCGGGATTGCAGGTGGCCGAGGCCTGGTGCCCGGCAGAGGGAGTTGGGCACAAAGGATGGCCTGTATCCAGGGGTAAGTAAAGTCAGCTGCCCAGGTGCCTGATGTCAGTTTGTAGGAGGCCTTTGGTCCTCCATGGGAAACCAGTCTTTCAGCTTGTGGCAGCTTGCATCTGGAAGAAATCCTGTTCCGTTCGGGATTGTAGGTGGCCGAGGCCAGGTGCCCGGCAGAGGGAGTTGGGCACAAAGGATGGCCTGTTTCCAGGGGTAAGTAAAGTCAGCTGCCCAGGTGCCTGATGTCAGTTTGTAGGAGGACTTTGGCCCTCCAAGTGAAGCCACGTTTCCAGCTTGTGGCAGCTTGCATCTGCAAGAACTCCGGTTCCGTTCGGGATTGTAGGTGGCCGAGGCCAAATGCCCGGCAGAGGGAGTTGGGCACAAAGGATGGCCTGTTTCCAGGGATAAGTAAAGTCAGCTGCTCAGGTGCCTGATGTCAGTTTGTAGGAGGCCTTTGGCCCTCCATAGGAAGCCAGGCTTCCTGCTTGTGGCAGCTTGAATCTGGAAGAAATCCTGTTCCGCTCGGGATTGTAGGTGGCCAAGGCCTGGTGCCCGGCAGAGGGAGTTGGGCACAAAGGATGGACTGTATCCAGGGGTAAGTAAAGTCAGCTGCCCAGGTGCCTGATGTCAGTTTGTAGGAGGCCTTTGGCCCTCCACGGGAAGCGAGTCTTTATGTTCAAGGCAGCTTGCATCGGGAAGAAATGCTGTTCCGTTCGGGATTGTAGGTGGCCGAGGCCAGTTGCCCGGCTGAGGGAGTTGGGCACAAATAATGTCATGTTTCTTTAGGAAAGTAAAGTCAGCTGCCCAGTTGCCTGATGTCAGTTTTTAGGAGGCCTTTGGCCCTCCATGGGAAGCCAGGCTTCCTGCTTCAGGCAGCTTGCATCTGGAAGAAATCCTGTTCCGTTCGGGATTGTAGGTGGCTGGAGGTGGGTGCCCGGATGAGGGAGTTAGACACAAAGGATGGGCTGTTTCCAGTGGTAAGTAAAGTCAGCTGCCCAGGTGCCTGATGTCAGTTTGCAGGTGGCTATTGGTCCTCCATGGAAAGCCAGGCTTCCAGCTTGTGGCAGCTTGCATCGGGAAGTAATCCTGATCTGTCCGGGATTGCAGGTGGCCGAGGCCTGGTGCCCGGCAGAGGAAGTTGGGCACAAAGGATGGCCTGTATCCAGGGGTAAGTAAAGTCAGCTGCCCAGGTGCCTGATGTCAGTTTGTAGGAGGCCTTTGGTCCTCCATGGGAAACCAGTCTTTCAGCTTGTGGCAGCTTGCATCTGGAAGAAATCCTGTTCCATTCGGGATTGTAGGTGGCCGAGGCCAGGTGCCCGGCAGTGGGAGTTGGGCACAAAGGATGGCCTGTTTCCAGGGGTAAGTAAAGTCAGCTAGCCAGGTGCCTGATGTCAGTTTGTAGGCGGCCTTTGGCCCTCCAAGTGAAGCCACGTTTCCAGCTTGTGGCAGCTTGCATCTGGAAGAACTCCGGTTCCGTTCGGGATTGTAGGTGGCCGAGGCCAAATGCCCGGCAGAGGGAGTTGGGCACAAAGGATGGCCTGATTCCAGGGATAAGTAAAGTCAGCTGCTCAGGTGCCTGATGTCAGTTTGTAGGAGGCCTTTGGCCCTCCATAGGAAGCCAGGCTTCCTGCTTGTGGCAGCTTGCATCTGGAAGAAATCCTGTTCCGTTCGGGATTGTAGGTGGCCAAGGCCTGGTGCCCGGCAGAGGGAGTTGGGCACAAAGGATGGACTCTTTCCAGGGGTAAGTAAAGTCAGCTGCCCAGGTGCCTGATGTCAGTTTGTAGGAGGCCTTTGGCCCTCCAAAAGAAGCTAGTCTTTATGTTCAAGGCAGCTTGCATCGGGAAGAAATCCTGTTCCGTTCGGGATTGTAGGTGGCGGGAGCTGGGTGCCCAGCTGAGGGAGTTGGGCACAAAGGATGGGCTGATTCCAGGGGTAAGTAAAGTCAGCTGCACAGGTGCCTGATGTCAGTTTGTAGGAGGCCTTTGGCCCTCCACGGGAAGCTAGTCTTCCAGCTTCTGGCAGCTTGCATCTGAAAGAAATGCTGTTCCGTTCGGGATTGTAGGTGGCCGAGGCCAGGTGCCCGGCAGAGGGAGTTGGGCACAAACGATGTCCTGTTTAGAGCGATAAGTAAAGTCAGCTGCCCACGTGCCTGATGTCAGTTTGTAGGAGGCCTTTGGCCCTCCATGGGAAGCCAGGCTTCCTGCTTGTGGCAGCTTGCATCTGGAAGAAATGCTGTTCCGTTCGGGATTGTCGGAGTCCAGAGCTGGGTGCCCGGCTGAGGGAGTTGGACACAAAGGTTGGGCTGTTTCCAGGGGTAAGTAAAGTCAGCTGCCCAGGTGTTTGATGTCAGTTTGTAGGAGGCCTTTGGCCCTCCATGGGAAGCCAGGTTTCCTGCTTGTGGCAGCTTGCATCTGGAAGAAATCCTGTTCCGTTCGGGATTGTAGGTGGCCGGAGCTGGGTACCCGGATGAGGGAGTTGGACACAAAGGATGGGCTGTTTCCAGGGGTAAGTAAAGTCAGCTGCCCAGGTGCCTGATGTCAGTTTGCAGGTGGCTATTGGTCCTCCATGGAAAGCCAGGCTTCCAGCTTGTGGCAGCTTGCATCGGGAAGTAATCCCGATCTGTTCGGGATTGGCCGAGGCCTGGTGCCCGGATGAGGGAGTTGGGCACAAAGGATGGCCTGTATCCAGGGGTAAGTAAAGTCAGCTGCCCAGGTGCCTGATGTCAGTTTGTAGGAGGCCTTTGGTCCTCCATGGGAAACCAGTCTTTCAGCTTGTGGCAGCTTGCATCTGGAAGAAATCCTGTTCCGTTCGGGATTGTAGGTGGCAGAGGCCAGGTGCCCGGCAGAGGGAGTTGGGCACAAAGGATGGGCTGTTTCCAGGGGTAAGTAAAGTCAGCTGCCCAGGTGCCTGATGTCAGTTTGTAGGCGGCCTTTGGCCCTCCAAGTGAAGCCACGTTTCCAGCTTGTGGCAGCTTGCATCTTGAAGAACTCCGGTTCCGTTCGGGATTGTAGGTGGCCGAGGCCAAATGCCCGGCAGAGGGAGTTGGGCACAAAGGATGGCCTGTTTCCAGGGATAAGTCAGCTGCCCAGGTGCCTGATGTCAGTTTGTAGGCGGCCATTGGCCCTCCATAGGAAGCCAGGCTTCCTGCTTGTGGCAGCTTGCATCTGGAAGAAATCCTGTTCCGTTCGGGATTGTAGGTGGCCAAGGCCTGGTGCCCGGCAGAGGGAGTTGGGCACAAAGGATGGACTCTTTCCTGGGGTAAGTAAAGTCAGCTGCCCAGGTGCCTGATGTCAGTTTGTAGGAGGCCTTTGGCCCTCCAAGGGAAGCTAGTCTTTATGTTCAAGGCAGCTTGCATCGGGAAGAAATCCTGTTCCGTTCGGGATTGTAGGTGGCCAAGGCCTGGTGCCCGGCAGTGGGAGTTGGGCACAAATGACGGCCTGTTTCCTGGGGTAAGTAAAGTCAGCTGCCCAGGTGCCTGATGTAAGTTTGTAGGAGGCCTTTGGCCCTCCATGGGAAGCCAGGCTTCCAGTTTGTGGCAGCTTGCATCTGGAACAAATCCTGTTCCGTTCTGGATTGTAGGTGGCCGAGGCCAGCTGCCGGGCTGAGGGAGTTGGGCACAAAGGATGGCCTGTTTCCTGGGGTAAGTAAAGTCAGCTGCCCAGGTGCCTGATGTCAGTTTCTAGGAGGCCTTTGGCCCTCCATGGGAAGCCAGGCTTCCTGCTTGTGGCAGCTTGCATCTGGAAGAAATCCTGTTTTGTTCGGGATTGTAGGAGTCCGGAGCTGGGTGCCCGGCTGAGGGAGTTGGACACAAAGGATGGGCTGTTTCCAGGGTAAGTAAAGTCAGCTGGCCAGGTGCCTGATGTCAGTTTGTAGGAGGCCTTTGGCCCTGCATAGGAAGCCAGGCTTCCTGCTTGTGGCAGCTTGCATCTGGAAGAAATCCTGTTCCGTTCGGGATTGTAGGTGGCCAAGGCCTGGTGCCCGGCAGAGGGAGTTGGGCACAAATGATGGCCTGTATCCAGGGGTAAGTAAAGTCAGCTCCCCAGGTGCCTGATGTCAGTTTGTAGGAGGCCTTTGGCCCTCCATGGGGAAGCCAGGCTTCCAGTTTGTGGCAGCTTGCATCTGAAGAAATCCTGTTCCGTTCGGGATTGTAGGTGGCCGAGGCCAGGTGCCCAGCAGAGGGAGTTGGGCACAAATGATGGCCTGTTTCATGAGGAAAGAAAAGTCAGCTGCCCAGGTGCCTGATGTCAGTTTGTAGGAGGCCTTTGGTTTTCCATGGAAAGCCACGCTTCCAGCTTGTGGCTGCATGCATCTGGAAGAAATCCTGTTCCGTTCGGATTGTAGGTGGCCGAGGCCTGGTGCCCGACAGAGGGAGTTGGGCACAAAGGATGGCCTGTTTCCAGGGGTAAGTAAAGTCAGCTGCCCAGGTGCCTGATGTCAGTTTGTAGGAGGCCTTTGGCCCTCCAAGTGAAGCCACGTTTCCAGTTTGTGGCAGCTTGCATCTGGAAGAACTCCTGTTCCGTTCGGGATTGTAGGTGGCCGAAGCTGGGGGACCGGCAGAGGGAGTTGGGCACAAAGGATGGCCTGTTTCCAGAGGTAAGGAAAGTCAGCTGCCCAGGTGCCTGATGTCAGTTTGTAGGAGGCCTTTGGCCCTCCAAGGGAAGCTAGTCTTTATGTTCAAGGCAGCTTGCATCGGGAAGAAATCCTGTTCCGTTCGGGATTGTAGGTGGACGGAGCTGGGTGCCCAGCTGACGGAGTTGGGCACAAAGGATGGCCTGATTCCAGGGGTAAGTAAAGTCAGCTGCCCAGGTGCCTGATGTCAGTTTGTAGGAGGCCTTTGGCCCTCAAGGGAAGCAAGTCTTCCTGTTCAAGGCAGCTTGCATCTGAAGAAATCCTGTTCCGTTCGGGATTGTAGGTGGCCGGAGCTGGGTGCCCGGATGAGGGAGTTGGTCACAAAGGATGGGCTGTTTCCAGGGGTAAGTAAAGTCAGCTGCCCAGGTGCCTGATGTCAGTTTGCAGGTGGCTATTGTTCCTCCATGGAAAGCCAGGCTTCCAGCTTGTGGCAGCTTGCATCGGGAAGTAATCCTGATCTGTTCGGTATTGCAGGTGGCCGAGGCCTGGTGCCCGGCAGAGGGAGTTGGGCACAAAGGATGGCCTGTATCCAGGGGTAAGTAAAGTCAGCTGCCCAGGTGCCTGATGTCAGTTTGTAGGAGGCCTTTGGTCCTCCATGGGAAACCAGTCTTTCAGCTTGTGGCAGCTTGCATCTGGAAGAAATCCTGTTCCGTTCGGGATTGTAGGTGGCAGAGGCCAGGTGCCCGGCAGAGGGAGTTGGGGCACAAAGGATGTCCAGTTTCCAGGGGTAAGTAAAGTCAGCTGCCCAGGGTGCCTGATGTCAGTTTGTAGGCGGCCTTTGGCCCTCCAAGAGAAGCCACGTTTCCAGCTTGTGGCAGCTTGCATCTGGAA
Organism: Chamaea fasciata; assembly: GCF_029207755.1. Lineage (NCBI taxonomy): Eukaryota > Metazoa > Chordata > Aves > Passeriformes > Sylviidae > Chamaea > Chamaea fasciata. The sequence goes on from NW_027094441.1 coordinate 23,950, forward strand.
GAACTCCGGTTCCGTTCGGGATTGTAGGTGGCCGAGGCCAAATGCCCGGCAGAGGGAGTTGGGCACAAAGGATGGCCTGTTTCCAGGGGTAAGTAAAGTCAGCTGCCCAGGTGCCTGATGTCAGTTTGTAGGAGCCCTTTGGCCCTCCATAGGAAGCCGGGCTTCCTGCTTGTGGCAGCTTGCATCTGGAAGAAATCTGTTGCGTTCGGATTCGTTGAGCCGTTCGGGATCAAGGCCTGGCGTGCCCGGCAGAGGGAGTTGGGCACAAAGGATGGACTCTTTCCAGGGGTAAGTAAAGTCAGCTGCCCAGGTGCCTGAATGTCAGTTTGTAGGAGGCCTTTGGCCCTCCAAGGAAAGCAAGTCTTTATGTTCAAGGCAGCTTGCATCGGGAAGAAATCCTGTTCCGTTCGGGATTGTAGGTGGTCGGAGCTGGGTGCCCAGCTGAGGGAGTTGGGCACAAGGATGGCCTGATTCCAGGGGTAAGTAAAGTCAGCTGCCCAGGTGCCTGATGTCAGTTTGTAGGAGGCCTTTGGCCCTCCAAGGGAAGCTAGTCTTCCAGCTTGTGGCAGCTTGCATCTGAAGAAATGCTGTTCCGTTCGGGATTGTAGGTGGCCGAGGCCAGGTGCCCGGCAGAGGGAGTTGAGCACAAACGATGTCCTGTTTAGAGGGATAAGTAAATTCAGCTGCCCACGTGCCTGATGTCAGTTTGTAGAAGGCCTTTGGCCCTCCATGGGAAGCCAGGCTTCCTGCTTGTGGCAGCTTGCATCTGGAAGAAATCCTGTTCCGTTCGGGATTGTAGGTGGCCGGAGCTGGGTGCCCGGATGAGGGAGTTGGGCACAAAGGATGGCCTGTTTCCAGGGGTAAGTAAAGTCAGCTGCCCAGGTGCCTGATGTCAGTTTGTAGGAGGCCTTTGGCCCTCCAAGGGAAGCTAGTCTTCCACTTTGTGGCAGCTTGCATCGGGAAGTAGTCCTGATCTGTTCGGGATTGCAGGTGGCCGAAGCCTGGTGCCCGGCAGAGGGAGTTGGGCACAAAGGATGGCCTGTATCCAGGGGTAAGTAAAGTCAGCTGCCCAGGTGCCTGATGTCAGTTTGTAGGAGGCCTTTGGTCCTCCATGGGAAACCAGTCTTTCAGCTTGTGGCAGCTTGCATCTGGAAGAAATCCTGTTCCGTTCGGGATTGTAGTTGGCCGAGGCAGGTGCCGGGAAGAGGGAGTTGGGCACAAAGGATGGCCTGTTTCCAGGGGTAAGTAAAGTCAGCTGCCCAGGTGCCTGATGTCAGTTTGTAGGCGGCCTTTGGCCCTCCAAGTGAAGCCACGTTTCCTGCTTGTGGCAGCTTGCATCTGGAAGAACTCCGGTTCCGTTCGGGATTGTAGGTGGCCGAGGCCAAATGTCCGGCAGAGGGAGTTGGGCACAAATGATGGCCTGTTTCCAGGGATAAGTAAAGTCAGCTGCCCAGGTGCCTGATGTCAGTTTGTAGGAGGCCTTTGGCCCTCCAAGTGAAGCCAGGCTTCATGCTTGTGGCAGCTTGCATCTGGAAGAAATCCTGTTCCGTTCGGGATTGTAGGTGGCCAAGGCCTGGGGCCCGGCAGAGGGAGTTGGGCACAAAGGATGGCCTGTTTCCAGGGGTAAGTAAAGTCAGCTGCCCAGGTGCCTGATGTCAGTTTGTAGGAGGCCTTTGGCCCTCCAAGGAAAGCTAGTCTTTATGTTCAAGGCAGCTTGCATCGGGAAGAAATCCTGTTCCGTTCGGGATTGTAGGTGGCCGGAGCTGGGTGCCCAGCTGAGGGAGTTGGGCACAAAGGATGGGCTGTTTCCAGGGGTAAGTAAAGTCAGCTGCCCAGGTGCCTGATGTCAGTTTGTAGGAGGCCTTTGGTCCTCCACGGGAAACCAGTCTTCCAGCTTGTGGCAGCTTGCATCTGGAAGAAATCCTGTTCCGTTCGGGATTGTATGTGGCCGAGGCCGGGTGCCCGGCAGAGGGAGTTGGGCACAAACGATGTCCTGTTTAGAGCGATAAGTAAAGTCAGCTGCCCAGGTGCCTGATGTAAGTTTGTAGGAGGCCTTTGGCCCTCCATGGGAAGCCAGGCTTCCTGCTTGTGGCAGCTTGCATCTGGAAGAAATGCTGTTCCGTTCGGGATTGTCGGAGTCCAGAGCTGGGTGCCCGGCTGAGGGAGTTGGACACAAATGTTGGGCTGTTTCCAGGGGTAAGTAAAGTCAGCTGCCCAGGTGTTTGATGTCAGTTTGTAGGAGGCCTTTGGCCCTCCATGGGAAGCCAGGTTTCCTGCTTGTGGCAGCTTGCATCTGGAAGAAATCCTGTTCCGTTCGGGATTGTAGGTGGCCGGAGCTGGGTGCCCGGATGAGGGAGTTGGACACAAAGGATGGGCTGTTTCCAGGGGTAAGTAAAGTCAGCTGCCCAGGTGCCTGATGTCAGTTTGCAGGTGGCTATTGGTCCTCCATGGAAAGCCAGGCTTCCAGCTTGTGGCAGCTTGCATCGGGAAGTAATCCTGATCTGTTCGGGATTGCAGGTGGCCGAGGCCTGGTGCCCGGCAGAGGGAGTTGGGCACAAAGGATGGCCTGTATCCAGGGGTAAGTAAAGTCAGCTGCCCAGGTGCCTGATGTCAGTTTGTAGGAGGCCTTTGGTCCTCCATGGGAAACCAGTCTTTCAGCTTGTGGCAGCTTGCATCTGGAAGAAATCCTGTTCCGTTCGGGATTGTAGGTGGCCGAGGCCAGGTGCCCGGCAGAGGGAGTTGGGCACAAAGGATGGGCTGTTTCCAGGGGTAAGTAAAGTCAGCTGCCCAGGTGCCTGATGTCAGTTTGTAGGCGGCCTTTGGCCCTCCAAGTGAAGCCACGTTTCCAGCTTGTGGCAGCTTGCATCTGGAAGAACTCCGGTTCCGTTCGGGATTGTAGGTGGCCGAGGCCAAATGCCCGGCAGAGGGAGTTGGGCACAAAGGATGGCCTGTTTCCAGGGATAAGTCAGCTGCCCAGGTGCCTGATGTCAGTTTGTAGGCGGCCATTGGCCCTCCATAGGAAGCCAGGCTTCCTGCTTGTGGCAGCTTGCATCTGGAAGAAATCCTGTTCCGTTCGGGATTGTAGGTGGCCAAGGCCTGGTGCCCGGCAGAGGGAGTTGGGCACAAAGGATGGCCTGTTTCCACGGGTAAGTAAAGTCAGCTGCCCACGTGCCTGATGTCAGTTTGTAGGAGGCCTTTGGCCCTTAATGGGAAGCCAGGCTTCCTGCTTGTGGCAGCTTGCATCTGGAAGAAATCCTGTTCCGTTCGGGATTGTAGGGGTCCAGAGCTGGGTGCCCGGCTGAGGGAGTTGGACACAAATGATGGCCGGTTTCCTGGGGTAAGTAAAGTCAGCTGCCCAGGTGGCCTGATGTAAGTTTGTAGGAGGCCTTTGGTCCTCCATGGGAAACCAGTCTTTCAGCTTGTGGCAGCTTGCATCTGGAAGAAATCCTGTTCCATTCGGGATTGTAGGTGGCCGAGGCCAGGTGACCGGCAGAGGGAGTTGGGCACAAAGGATGGCCTTTTTCCAGGGGTAAGTAAAGTCAGCTAGCCAGGTGCCTGATGTCAGTTTGTAGGCGGCCTTTGGCCCTCCAAGTGAAGCCACGTTTCCAGCTTGTGGCAGCTTGCATCTGGAAGTAATGCTGTTCCGTTCGGGATTGTAGGTGGCCGAGGCCAAATGCCCGGCAGAGGGAGTTGGGCACAAAGGATGGCCTGTTTCCAGGGATAAGTAAAGTCAGCTGCTCAGGTGCCTGATGTCAGTTTGTAGGAGGCCTTTGGCCCTCCATAAGAAGCCAGGCTTCCTGCTTGTGGCAGCTTGCATCTGGAAGAAATCCTGTTCCGTTCGGGATTGTAGGTGGCCAAGGCCTGGTGCCCGGCAGAGGGAGTTGGGAACAAAGGATGGACTCTTTCCAGGGGTAAGTAAAGTCAGCTGCCCAGGTGCCTGATGTCATTTTGTAGGAGGCCTTTGGCCCTCCAAGGGAAGCTAGTCTTTATGTTCAAGGCAGCTTGCATCGGGAAGAAATCCTGTTCCGTTCGGGATTGTAGGTGGCGGGAGCTGGGTGCCCAGCTGAGGGAGTTGGGCACAAAGGATGGGCTGATTCCAGGGGTAAGTAAAGTCAGCTGCACAGGTGCCTGATGTCAGTTTGTAGGAGGCCTTTGGCCCTCCACGGGAAGTTAGTCTTCCAGCTTCTGGCAGCTTGCATCTGAAAGAAATGCTGTTCCGTTCGGGATTGTAGGTGGCCGAGGCCAGGTGCCCGGCAGAGGGAGTTGGGCACAAACGATGTCCTGTTTAGAGCGATAAGTAAAGTCAGCTGCCCACGTGCCTGATGTCAGTTTGTAGGAGGCCTTTGGCCCTCCATGGGAAGCCAGGCTTCCTGCTTGTGGCAGCTTGCATCTGGAAGAAATGCTGTTCCGTTCGGGATTGTCGGAGTCCAGAGCTGGGTGCCCGGCTGAGGGAGTTGGGCACAAATGTTGGCCTGTATCCAGGGGTAAGTAAAGTCAGCTGCCCAGGTGCCTGATGTCAGTTTGTAGGAGGCCTTTGGTCCTCCATGGGAAACCAGTCTTTCAGCTTGTGGCAGCTTGCATCTGGAAGAAATCCTGTTCCGTTCGGGATTGTAGGTGGCAGAGGCCAGGTGCCCGGCAGAGGGAGTTGGGCACTAAGGATGGGCTGTTTCCAGGGGTAAGTAAAGTCAGCTGCCCAGGTGCCTGATGTCAGTTTGTAGGCGGCCTTTGGCCCTCCAAGTGAAGCCACGTTTCCAGCTTGTGGCAGCTTGCATCTGGAAGAACTCCGGTTCCGTTCGGGATTGTAGGTGGCCGAGGCCAAATGCCCGGCAGAGGGAGTTGGGCACAAAGGATGGCCTGTTTCCAGGGATAAGTCAGCTGCCCAGGTGCCTGATGTCAGTTTGTAGGCGGCCATTGGCCCTCCATAGGAAGCCAGGCTTCCTGCTTGTGGCAGCTTGCATCTGGAAGAAATCCTGTTCCGTTCGGGATTGTAGGTGGCCAAGGCCTGGTGCCCGGCAGAGGGAGTTGGGCACAAAGGATGGCCTGTTTCCACGGGTAAGTAAAGTCAGCTGCCCAGGTGCCTGATGTCAGTTTGTAGGAGGCCTTTGGCCCTCCATGGGAAGCCAAGCTTCCTGCTTGTGGCAGCTTGCATCTGGAAGAAATCCTGTTCTGTTCGGGATTGTAGGTGGCCGAGGCCAGGTGCCCAGCAGAGGGAGTTGGGCACAAATGATGGCCTGTTTCATGAGGAAAGTAAAGTGAGCTGCCCAAATGCCTGATTTCAGTTTGTAGGAGGCCTTTGGCCCTCCATAGGAAGCCAGGCTTCCTGCTTGTGGCAGCTTGCATCTGGAAGAAATCCTGTTCCGTTCGGGATTGTAGGTGGCCAAGGCCTGGTGCCCGGCAGAGGGAGTTGGGCACAAAGGATGGCCTGTTTCCAGGGGTAAGTAAAGTCAGCTGCCCAGGTGCCTGATGTCAGTTTGTAGGAGGCCTTTGGCCCTCCAAGGGAAGCTAGTCTTCCTGTTCAAGGCAGCTTGCATCTGGAAGAAATCCTGTTCCGTTCGGGATTGTAGGTGGCCGAGCCCAGTTGCCCGGCTGAGAGAGTTGGGCACAAATAATGTCATGTTTCTTTAGGAAAGTAAAGTCAGCTGCCCAGGTGCCTGATGTCAGTTTGTAGGAGTCCTTTGGCCCTCCAAGTGAAGCCACATTTCCAGCTTGTGGCAGCTTGCATCTGGAAGAACTCCGGTTCCGTTCGGGATTGTAGGTGGCCGAGGCCAGCTGCCCGGCAGAGGGAGTTGGGCGCAAAGGATGTCCTGTTTCCAGAAGTAAGTAAAGTCAGCTGCCCAGGTGCCTGATGTCAGTTTTTAGGAGGCCTTTGGCCCTCCATGGGAAGCCAGGCTTCCTGCTTCAGGCAGCTTGCATCTGGAAGAAATCCTGTTCCGTTCGGGATTGTAGGTGGCTGGAGGTGGGTGCCCGGATGAGGGAGTTAGACACAAAGGATGGGCTGTTTCCAGTGGTAAGTAAAGTCAGCTGCCCAGGTGCCTGATGTCAGTTTGCAGGTGGCTATTGGTCCTCCATGGAAAGCCAGGCTTCCAGCTTGTGGCAGCTTGCATCGGGAAGTAATCCTGATCTGTCCGGGATTGCAGGTGGCCGAGGCCTGGTGCCCGGCAGAGGAAGTTGGGCACAAAGGATGGCCTGTATCCAGGGGTAAGTAAAGTCAGCTGCCCAGGTGCCTGATGTCAGTTTGTAGGAGGCCTTTGGTCCTCCATGGGAAACCAGTCTTTCAGCTTGTGGCAGCTTGCATCTGGAAGAAATCCTGTTCCATTCGGGATTGTAGGTGGCCGAGGCCAGGTGCCCGGCAGTGGGAGTTGGGCACAAAGGATGGCCTGTTTCCAGGGGTAAGTAAAGTCAGCTAGCCAGGTGCCTGATGTCAGTTTGTAGGCGGCCTTTGGCCCTCCAAGTGAAGCCACGTTTCCAGCTTGTGGCAGCTTGCATCTGGAAGAACTCCGGTTCCGTTCGGGATTGTAGGTGGCCGAGGCCAAATGCCCGGCAGAGGGAGTTGGGCACAAAGGATGGCCTGATTCCAGGGATAAGTAAAGTCAGCTGCTCAGGTGCCTGATGTCAGTTTGTAGGAGGCCTTTGGCCCTCCATAGGAAGCCAGGCTTCCTGCTTGTGGCAGCTTGCATCTGGAAGAAATCCTGTTCCGTTCGGGATTGTAGGTGGCCAAGGCCTGGTGCCCGGCAGAGGGAGTTGGGCACAAAGGATGGACTCTTTCCAGGGGTAAGTAAAGTCAGCTGCCCAGGTGCCTGATGTCAGTTTGTAGGAGGCCTTTGGCCCTCCAAAAGAAGCTAGTCTTTATGTTCAAGGCAGCTTGCATCGGGAAGAAATCCTGTTCCGTTCGGGATTGTAGGTGGCGGGAGCTGGGTGCCCAGCTGAGGGAGTTGGGCACAAAGGATGGGCTGATTCCAGGGGTAAGTAAAGTCAGCTGCACAGGTGCCTGATGTCAGTTTGTAGGAGGCCTTTGGCCCTCCACGGGAAGCTAGTCTTCCAGCTTCTGGCAGCTTGCATCTGAAAGAAATGCTGTTCCGTTCGGGATTGTAGGTGGCCGAGGCCAGGTGCCCGGCAGAGGGAGTTGGGCACAAACGATGTCCTGTTTAGAGCGATAAGTAAAGTCAGCTGCCCACGTGCCTGATGTCAGTTTGTAGGAGGCCTTTGGCCCTCCATGGGAAGCCAGGCTTCCTGCTTGTGGCAGCTTGCATCTGGAAGAAATGCTGTTCCGTTCGGGATTGTCGGAGTCCAGAGCTGGGTGCCCGGCTGAGGGAGTTGGACACAAAGGTTGGGCTGTTTCCAGGGGTAAGTAAAGTCAGCTGCCCAGGTGTTTGATGTCAGTTTGTAGGAGGCCTTTGGCCCTCCATGGGAAGCCAGGTTTCCTGCTTGTGGCAGCTTGCATCTGGAAGAAATCCTGTTCCGTTCGGGATTGTAGGTGGCCGGAGCTGGGTACCCGGATGAGGGAGTTGGACACAAAGGATGGGCTGTTTCCAGGGGTAAGTAAAGTCAGCTGCCCAGGTGCCTGATGTCAGTTTGCAGGTGGCTATTGGTCCTCCATGGAAAGCCAGGCTTCCAGCTTGTGGCAGCTTGCATCGGGAAGTAATCCCGATCTGTTCGGGATTGCAGGTGGCCGAGGCCTGGTGCCCGGATGAGGGAGTTGGGCACAAAGGATGGCCTGTATCCAGGGGTAAGTAAAGTCAGCTGCCCAGGTGCCTGATGTCAGTTTGTAGGAGGCCTTTGGTCCTCCATGGGAAACCAGTCTTTCAGCTTGTGGCAGCTTGCATCTGGAAGAAATCCTGTTCCGTTCGGGATTGTAGGTGGCAGAGGCCAGGTGCCCGGCAGAGGGAGTTGGGCACAAAGGATGGGCTGTTTCCAGGGGTAAGTAAAGTCAGCTGCCCAGGTGCCTGATGTCAGTTTGTAGGCGGCCTTTGGCCCTCCAAGTGAAGCCACGTTTCCAGCTTGTGGCAGCTTGCATCTTGAAGAACTCCGGTTCCGTTCGGGATAGTAGGTGGCCGAGGCCAAATGCCCGGCAGAGGGAGTTGGGCACAAAGGATGGCCTGTTTCCAGGGATAAGTCAGCTGCCCAGGTGCCTGATGTCAGTTTGTAGGCGGCCATTGGCCCTCCATAGGAAGCCAGGCTTCCTGCTTGTGGCAGCTTGCATCTGGAAGAAATCCTGTTCCGTTCGGGATTGTAGGTGGCCAAGGCCTGGTGCCCGGCAGAGGGAGTTGGGCACAAAGGATGGACTCTTTCCTGGGGTAAGTAAAGTCAGCTGCCCAGGTGCCTGATGTCAGTTTGTAGGAGGCCTTTGGCCCTCCAAGGGAAGCTAGTCTTTATGTTCAAGGCAGCTTGCATCGGGAAGAAATCCTGTTCCGTTCGGGATTGTAGGTGGCCAAGGCCTGGTGCCCGGCAGTGGGAGTTGGGCACAAATGACGGCCTGTTTCCTGGGGTAAGTAAAGTCAGCTGCCCAGGTGCCTGATGTAAGTTTGTAGGAGGCCTTTGGCCCTCCATGGGAAGCCAGGCTTCCAGTTTGTGGCAGCTTGCATCTGGAACAAATCCTGTTCCGTTCTGGATTGTAGGTGGCCGAGGCCAGCTGCCGGGCTGAGGGAGTTGGGCACAAAGGATGGCCTGTTTCCTGGGGTAAGTAAAGTCAGCTGCCCAGGTGCCTGATGTCAGTTTCTAGGAGGCCTTTGGCCCTCCATGGGAAGCCAGGCTTCCTGCTTGTGGCAGCTTGCATCTGGAAGAAATCCTGTTTTGTTCGGGATTGTAGGAGTCCGGAGCTGGGTGCCCGGCTGAGGGAGTTGGACACAAAGGATGGGCTGTTTCCAGGGGTAAGTAAAGTCAGCTGGCCAGGTGCCTGATGTCAGTTTGTAGGAGGCCTTTGGCCCTGCATAGGAAGCCAGGCTTCCTGCTTGTGGCAGCTTGCATCTGGAAGAAATCCTGTTCCGTTCGGGATTGTAGGTGGCCAAGGCCTGGTGCCCGGCAGAGGGAGTTGGGCACAAATGATGGCCTGTATCCAGGGGTAAGTAAAGTCAGCTCCCCAGGTGCCTGATGTCAGTTTGTAGGAGGCCTTTGGCCCTCCATGGGAAGCCAGGCTTCCAGTTTGTGGCAGCTTGCATCTGGAAGAAATCCTGTTCCGTTCGGGATTGTAGGTGGCCGAGGCCAGGTGCCCAGCAGAGGGAGTTGGGCACAAATGATGGCCTGTTTCATGAGGAAAGAAAAGTCAGCTGCCCAGGTGCCTGATGTCAGTTTGTAGGAGGCCTTTGGTTTTCCATGGAAAGCCACGCTTCCAGCTTGTGGCTGCATGCATCTGGAAGAAATCCTGTTCCGTTCGGGATTGTAGGTGGCCGAGGCCTGGTGCCCGACAGAGGGAGTTGGGCACAAAGGATGGCCTGTTTCCAGGGGTAAGTAAAGTCAGCTGCCCAGGTGCCTGATGTCAGTTTGTAGGAGGCCTTTGGCCCTCCAAGTGAAGCCACGTTTCCAGTTTGTGGCAGCTTGCATCTGGAAGAACTCCTGTTCCGTTCGGGATTGTAGGTGGCCGAAGCTGGGGGACCGGCAGAGGGAGTTGGGCACAAAGGATGGCCTGTTTCCAGAGGTAAGGAAAGTCAGCTGCCCAGGTGCCTGATGTCAGTTTGTAGGAGGCCTTTGGCCCTCCAAGGGAAGCTAGTCTTTATGTTCAAGGCAGCTTGCATCGGGAAGAAATCCTGTTCCGTTCGGGATTGTAGGTGGACGGAGCTGGGTGCCCAGCTGACGGAGTTGGGCACAAAGGATGGCCTGATTCCAGGGGTAAGTAAAGTCAGCTGCCCAGGTGCCTGATGTCAGTTTGTAGGAGGCCTTTGGCCCTCCAAGGGAAGCAAGTCTTCCTGTTCAAGGCAGCTTGCATCTGGAAGAAATCCTGTTCCGTTCGGGATTGTAGGTGGCCGGAGCTGGGTGCCCGGATGAGGGAGTTGGTCACAAAGGATGGGCTGTTTCCAGGGGTAAGTAAAGTCAGCTGCCCAGGTGCCTGATGTCAGTTTGCAGGTGGCTATTGTTCCTCCATGGAAAGCCAGGCTTCCAGCTTGTGGCAGCTTGCATCGGGAAGTAATCCTGATCTGTTCGGTATTGCAGGTGGCCGAGGCCTGGTGCCCGGCAGAGGGAGTTGGGCACAAAGGATGGCCTGTATCCAGGGGTAAGTAAAGTCAGCTGCCCAGGTGCCTGATGTCAGTTTGTAGGAGGCCTTTGGTCCTCCATGGGAAACCAGTCTTTCAGCTTGTGGCAGCTTGCATCTGGAAGAAATCCTGTTCCGTTCGGGATTGTAGGTGGCAGAGGCCAGGTGCCCGGCAGAGGGAGTTGGGCACAAAGGATGTCCAGTTTCCAGGGGTAAGTAAAGTCAGCTGCCCAGGTGCCTGATGTCAGTTTGTAGGCGGCCTTTGGCCCTCCAAGAGAAGCCACGTTTCCAGCTTGTGGCAGCTTGCATCTGGAAGAACTCCGGTTCCGTTCGGGATTGTAGGTGGCCGAGGCCAAATGCCCGGCAGAGGGAGTTGGGCACAAAGGATGGCCTGTTTCCAGGGGTAAGTAAAGTCAGCTGCCCAGGTGCCTGATGTCAGTTTGTAGGAGCCCTTTGGCCCTCCATAGGAAGCCGGGCTTCCTGCTTGTGGCAGCTTGCATCTGGAAGAAATCCTGTTCCGTTCGGGATTCTAGGTGGCCAAGGCCTGGTGCCCGGCAGAGGGAGTTGGGCACAAAGGATGGACTCTTTCCAGGGGTATGTAAAGTCAGCTGCCCAGGTGCCTGATGTCAGTTTGTAGGAGGCCTTTGGCCCTCCAAGGAAAGCAAGTCTTTATGTTCAAGGCAGCTTGCATCGGGAAGAAATCCTGTTCCGTTCGGGATTGTAGGTGGTCGGAGCTGGGTGCCCAGCTGAGGGAGTTGGGCACAAAGGATGGCCTGTTTCCAGGGGTAAGTAAAGTCAGCTCCCCAGGTGCCTGATGTCAGTTTGTAGGAGGCCTTTGGCCCTCCAAGTGAAGCCAGGCTTCATGCTTGTGGCAGCTTGCATCTGGAAGAAAGCCTGTTCCGTTCGGGATTGTAGGTGGCCAAGGCCTGGGGCCCGGCAGATGGAGTTGGGCACAAAGGATGGCCTGTTTCCACGGGTAAGTAAAGTCAGCTGCCCACGTGCCTGATGTCAGTTTGTAGGAGGCCTTTGGCCCTCCATGGGAAGCCAGGCTTCCTGCTTGTGGCAGCTTGCATCTGGAAGAAATCCTGTTCCGTTCGGGATTGTAGGGGTCCAGAGCTGGGTGCCCGGCTGAGGGAGTTGGACACAAATGATGGCCTGTTTCCTGGGGTAAGTAAAGTCAGCTCCCCAGGTGCCTGATGTCAGTTTGTAGGAGGCCTTTGGCCCTCCATGGGAAGCCAGGCTTCCAGTTTGTGGCAGCTTGCATCTGGAACAAATCCTGTTCCGTTCTGGATTGTAGGTGGCCGAGGCCAGTTGCCGGGCTGAGGGAGTTGGGCACAAAGGATGGCCTGTTTCCTGGGTTAAGTAAAGTCAGCTGCCCAGGTGCCTGATGTCAGTTTGTAGGAGGCCTTTGGCCCTCCATGGGAAGCCAGGCTTCCTGCTTGTGGCAGCTTGCATCTGGAAGAAATCCTGTTTTGTTCGGGATTGTAGGAGTCCGGAGCTGGGTGCCCGGCTGAGGGAGTTGGACACAAAGGATGGCCTGTTTCCAGGGGTAAGTAAAGTCAGCTGCCCAGGTGCCTGATGTCAGTTTGTAGGAGGCCTTTGGCCCTCCAAGGGAAGCTAGTCTTTATGTTCAAGGCAGCTTGCATCGGGAAGAAATCCTGTTCCGTTCGGGATTGTAGGTGGACGGAGCTGGGTGCCCAGCTGACGGAGTTGGGCACAAAGGATGGCCTGATTCCAGGGGTAAGTAAAGTCAGCTGCCCAGGTGCCTGATGTCAGTTTGTAGGAGGCCTTTGGCCCTCCAAGGGAAGCAAGTCTTCCTGTTCAAGGCAGCTTGCATCTGGAAGAAATCCTGTTCCGTTCGGGATTGTAGGTGGCCGGAGCTGGGTGCTTGGATGAGGGAGTTGGTCACAAAGGATGGGCTGTTTCCAGGGGTAAGTAAAGTCAGCTGCCCAGGTGCCTGATGTCAGTTTGCAGGTGGCTATTGTTCCTCCATGGAAAGCGAGGCTTCCAGCTTGTGGCAGCTTGCATCGGGAAGTAATCCTGATCTGTTCGGGATTGCAGGTGGCCGAGGCCTGGTGCCCGGCAGAGGGAGTTGGGCACAAAGGATGGCCTGTATCCAGGGGTAAGTAAAGTCAGCTGCCCAGGTGCCTGATGTCAGTTTGTAGGAGGCCTTTGGTCCTCCAAGGGAAACCAGTCTTTCAGCTTGTGGCAGCTTGCATCTGGAAGAAATCCTGTTCCGTTCTGGATTGTAGGTGGCCGAGGCCAAATGCCCGGCAGAGGGAGTTGGGCACAAATGATGGCCTGTTTCCAGGGATAAGTAAAGTCAGCTGCCCAGGTGCCTGATGTCAGTTTGTAGGAGGCCTTTGGCCCTCCAAGTGAAGCCAGGCTTCCTGCTTGTGGCAGCTTGCATCTGGAAGAAATCCTGTTCCGTTCGGGATTGTAGGTGGCCAAGGCCTGGGGCCCGGCAGAGGGAGTTGGGCACAAAGGATGGCCTGTTTCCAGGGGTAAGTAAAGTCAGCTGCCCAGGTGCCTGATGTCAGTTTGTAGGAGGCCTTTGGCCCTCCAAGGAAAGCTAGTCTTTATGTTCAAGGCAGCTTGCATCGGGAAGAAATCCTGTTCCGTTCGGGATTGTAGGTGGCCGGAGCTGGGTGCCCAGCTGAGGGAGTTGGGCACAAAGGATGGGCTGTTTCCAGGGGTAAGTAAAGTCAGCTGCCCAGGTGCCTGATGTCAGTTTGTAGGAGGCCTTTGGTCCTCCACGGGAAACCAGTCTTCCAGCTTGTGGCAGCTTGCATCTGGAAGAAATGCTGTTCCGTTCGGGATTGTAGGTGGCCGAGGCCGGGTGCCCGGCAGAGGGAGTTGGGCACAAACGATGTCCTGTTTAGAGCGATAAGTAAAGTCAGCTGCCCACGTGCCTGATGTCAGTTTGTAAGAGGCCTTTGGCCCTCCATGGGAAGCCAGGCTTCCTGCTTGTGGCAGCTTGCATCTGGAAGAAATGCTGTTTCGTTCGGGATTGTCGGAGTCCAGAGCTGGGTGCCCGGCTGAGGGAGTTGGACACAAAGGTTGGGCTGTTTCCAGGGGTAAGTAAAGTCAGCTGCCCAGGTGTTTGATGTCAGTTTGTAGGAGGCCTTTGGCCCTCCATGGGAAGCCAGGTTTCCTGCTTGTGGCAGCTTGCATCTGGAAGAAATCCTGTTCCGTTCGGGATTGTAGGTGGCCGGAGCTGGGTGCCCGGATGAGGGAGTTGGACACAAAGGATGGGCTGTTTCCAGGGGTAAGTAAAGTCAGCTGCCCAGGTGCCTGATGTCAGTTTGCAGGTGGCTATTGGTCCTCCATGGAAAGCCAGGCTTCCAGCTTGTGGCAGCTTGCATCGGGAAGTAGTCCTGATCTGTTCGGGATTGCAGGTGGCCGAAGCCTGGTGCCCGGCAGAGGGAGTTGGGCACAAAGGATGGACTCTTTCCAGGGGTAAGTAAAGTCAGCTGCCCAGGTGCCTGATGTCAGTTTGTAGGAGGCCTTTGGTCCTCCATGGGAAACCAGTCTTTCAGCTTGTGGCAGCTTGCATCTGGAAGAAATCCTGTTCCGTTCGGGATTGTAGTTGGCCGAGGCCAGGTGCCGGGAAGAGGGAGTTGGGCACAAAGGATGGCCTGTTTCCAGGGGTAAGTAAAGTCAGCTGCCCAGGTGCCTGATGTCAGTTTGTAGGCGGCCTTTGGCCCTCCAAGTGAAGCCACGTTTCCTGCTTGTGGCAGCTTGCATCTGGAAGAACTCCGGTTCCGTTCGGGATTGTAGGTGGCCGAGGCCAAATGCCCGGCAGAGGGAGTTGGGCACAAATGATGGCCTGTTTCCAGGGATAAGTAAAGTCAGCTGCCCAGGTGCCTGATGTCAGTTTGTAGGAGGCCTTTGGCCCTCCAAGTGAAGCCAGGCTTCATGCTTGTGGCAGCTTGCATCTGGAAGAAAGCCTGTTCCGTTCGGGATTGTAGGTGGCCAAGGCCTGGGGCCCGGCAGAGGGAGTTGGGCACAAAGGATGGCCTGTTTCCAGGGGTAAGTAAAGTCAGCTGCCCAGGTGCCTGATGTCAGTTTGTAGGAGGCCTTTGGCCCTCCAAGGAAAGCTAGTCTTTATGTTCAAGGCAGCTTGCATCGGGAAGAAATCCTGTTCCGTTCGGGATTGTAGGTGGCCGGAGCTGGGTGCCCAGCTGAGGGAGTTGGGCACAAAGGATGGGCTGTTTCCAGGGGTAAGTAAAGTCAGCTGCCCAGGTGCCTGATGTCAGTTTGTAGGAGGCCTTTGGTCCTCCACGGGAAACCAGTCTTCCAGCTTGTGGCACCTTGCATCCAGAAGAAATCCTGTTCCGTTCGGGATTGTAGGTGGCCGAGGCCGGGTGCCCGGCAGAGGGAGTTGGGCACAAACGATGTCCTGTTTAGAGCGATAAGTAAAGTCAGCTGCCCACGTGCCTGATGTCAGTTTGTAGGAGGCCTTTGGCCCTCCATGGGAAGCCAGGCTTCCTGCTTGTGGCAGCTTGCATCTGGAAGAAATGCTGTTCCGTTCGGGATTGTCGGAGTTCAGAGCTGGGTGCCCGGCTGAGGGAGTTGGACACAAATGTTGGGCTGTTTCCAGGGGTAAGTAAAGTCAGCTGCCCAGGTGTTTGATGTCAGTTTGTAGGAGGCCTTTGGCCCTCCATGGGAAGCCAGGTTTCCTGCTTGTGGCAGCTTGCATCTGGAAGAAATCCTGTTCCGTTCGGGATTGTAGGTGGCCGGAGCTGGGTGCCCGGATTAGGGAGTTGGACACAAAGGATGGGCTGTTTCCAGGGGTAAGTAAAGTCAGCTGCCCAGGTGCCTGATGTCAGTTTGCAGGTGGCTATTGGTCCTCCATGGAAAGCCAGGCTTCCAGCTTGTGGCAGCTTGCATCGGGAAGTAATCCTGATCTGTTCGGGATTGCAGGTGGCCGAGGCCTGGTGCCCGGCAGAGGGAGTTGGGCACAAAGGATGGCCTGTATCCAGGGGTAAGTAAAGTCAGCTGCCCAGGTGCCTGATGTCAGTTTGTAGGAGGCCTTTGGTCCTCCATGGGAAACCAGTCTTTCAGCTTGTGGCAGCTTGCATCTGGAAGAAATCCTGTTCCGTTCGGGATTGTAGGTGGCCGAGGCCAGGTGCCCGGCAGAGGGAGTTGGGCACAAAGGATGGGCTGTTTTCAGGGGTAAGTAAAGTCAGCTGCCCAGGTGCCTGATGTCAGTTTGTAGGCGGCCTTTGGCCCTCCAAGTGAAGCCACGTTTCCAGCTTGTGGCAGCTTGCATCTGGAAGAACTCCGGTTCCGTTCGGGATTGTAGGTGGCCGAGGCCAAATGCCCGGCAGAGGGAGTTGGGCACAAAGGATGGCCTGTTTCCAGGGATAAGTCAGCTGCCCAGGTGCCTGATGTCAGTTTGTAGGCGGCCATTGGCCCTCCACAGGAAGCCAGGCTTCCTGCTTGTGGCAGCTTGCATCTGGAAGAAATCCTGTTCCGTTCGGGATTGTAGGTGGCCAAGGCCTGGTGCCCGGCAGAGGGAGTTGGGCACAAAGGATGGCCTGTTTCCACGGGTAAGTAAAGTCAGCTGCCCGCGTGCCTGATGTCAGTTTGTAGGAGGCCTTTGGCCCTCCATGGGAAGCCAGGCTTCCTGCTTGTGGCAGCTTGCATCTGGAAGAAATCCTGTTCCGTTCGGGATTGTAGGGGTCCAGAGCTGGGTGCCCGGCTGAGGGAGTTGGACACAAATGATTGCCTGTTTCCTGGGGTAAGTAAAGTCAGCTGCCCAGGTGCCTGATGTAAGTTTGTAGGAGGCCTTTGGCCCTCCATGGGAAGCCAGGCTTCCAGTTTGTGGCAGCTTGCATCTGGAACAAATCCTGTTCCGTTCTGGATTGTAGGTGGCCGAGGCCTTTTGCAGGGCTGAGGGAGTTGGGCACAAAGGATGGCCTGTTTCCTGGGGTAAGTAAAGTCAGCTGGCCAGGTGCCTGATGTCAGTTTGTAGGAGGCCTTTGGCCTTCCATGGAAAGCCAGGCTTCCTGCTTGTGGCAGCTTGCATCTGGAAGAAATCCTGTTCCGTTCGGGATTGTAGGTGGCCGAGGCCTGGTGCCCGGCAGAGGGAGTTGGGCACAAAGGATGGCCTGTTTCCAGGGGTAAGTAAAGTCAGCTGCCCAGGTGCCTGATGTCAGTTTGTAGGAGGCCTTTGGCCCTCCAAGTGAAGCCACGTTTCCAGTTTGTGGCAGCTTACATCTGGAAGAACTCCTGTTCCGTTCGGGATTGTAGGTGGCCGAAGCTGGGGCACCGGCAGAGGGAGTTGGGCACAAAGGATGGCCTGTTTCCAGAGGTCAGGAAAATCAGCTGCCCAGGTGCCTGATGTCAGTTTGTAGGAGGCCTTTGGCCCTCCAAGGGAAGCTAGTCTTTATGTTCAAGGCAGCTTGCATCGGGAAGAAATCCTGTTCCGTTCGGGATTGTAGGTGGACGGAGCTGGGTGCCCAGCTGACGGAGTTGGGCACAAATGATGGCCTGATTCCAGGGGTAAGTAAAGTCAGCTGCCCAGGTGCCTGATGTCAGTTTGTAGGAGGCCTTTGGCCCTCCAAGGGAAGCAAGTCTTCCTGTTCAAGGCAGCTTGCATCTGGAAGAAATCCTGTTCCGTTCGGGATTGTAGGTGGCCGGAGCTGGGTGCTTGGATGAGGGAGTTGGTCACAAAGGATGGGCTGTTTCCAGGGGTAAGTAAAGTCAGCTGCCCAGGTGCCTGATGTCAGTTTGCAGGTGGCTATTGTTCCTCCATGGAAAGCGAGGCTTCCAGCTTGTGGCAGCTTGCATCGGGAAGTAATCCTGATCTGTTCGGTATTGCAGGTGGCCGAGGCCTGGTGCCCGGCAGAGGGAGTTGGGCACAAAGGATGGCCTGTATCCAGGGGTAAGTAAAGTCAGCTGCCCAGGTGCCTGATGTCAGTTTGTAGGAGGCCTTTGGTCCTCCAAGGGAAACCAGTCTTTCAGCTTGTGGCAGCTTGCATCTGGAAGAAATCCTGTTCCGTTCTGGATTGTAGGTGGCCGAGGCCAAATGCCCGGCAGAGGGAGTTGGGCACAAATGATGGCCTGTTTCCAGGGATAAGTAAAGTCAGCTGCCCAGGTGCCTGATGTCAGTTTGTAGGAGGCCTTTGGCCCTCCAAGTGAAGCCAGGCTTCCTGCTTGTGGCAGCTTGCATCTGGGAGAAATCCTGTTCCGTTCGGGATTGTAGGTGGCCAAGGCCTGGGGCCCGGCAGAGGGAGTTGGGCACAAAGGATGGCCTGTTTCCAGGGGTAAGTAAAGTCAGCTGCCCAGGTGCCTGATGTCAGTTTGTAGGAGGCCTTTGGCCCTCCAAGGAAAGCTAGTCTTTATGTTCAAGGCAGCTTGCATCGGGAAGAAATCCTGTTCCGTTCGGGATTGTAGGTGGCCGGAGCTGGGTGCCCAGCTGAGGGAGTTGGGCACAAAGGATGGGCTGTTTCCAGGGGTAAGTAAAGTCAGCTGCCCAGGTGCCTGATGTCAGTTTGTAGGAGGCCTTTGGTCCTCCACGGGAAACCAGTCTTCCAGCTTGTGGCAGCTTGCATCTGGAAGAAATCCTGTTCCGTTCAGGATTGTAGGTGGCCGAGGCCGGGTGCCCGGCAGAGGGAGTTGGGCACAAACGATGTCCTGTTTAGAGCGATAAGTAAAGTCAGCTGCCCACGTGCCTGATGTCAGTTTGTAAGAGGCCTTTGGCCCTCCATGGGAAGCCAGGCTTCCTGCTTGTGGCAGCTTGCATCTGGAAGAAATGCTGTTTCGTTCGGGATTGTCGGAGTCCAGAGCTGGGTGCCCGGCTGAGGGAGTTGGACACAAAGGTTGGGCTGTTTCCAGGGGTAAGTAAAGTCAGCTGCCCAGGTGTTTGATGTCAGTTTGTAGGAGGCCTTTGGCCCTCCATGGGAAGCCAGGTTTCCTGCTTGTGGCAGCTTGCATCTGGAAGAAATCCTGTTCCGTTCGGGATTGTAGGTGGCCGGAGCTGGGTGCCCGGATGAGGGAGTTGGACACAAAGGATGGGCTGTTTCCAGGGGTAAGTAAAGTCAGCTGCCCAGGTGCCTGATGTCAGTTTGCAGGTGGCTATTGGTCCTCCATGGAAAGCCAGGCTTCCAGCTTGTGGCAGCTTGCATCGGGAAGTAGTCCTGATCTGTTCGGGATTGCAGGTGGCCGAAGCCTGGTGCCCGGCAGAGGGAGTTGGGCACAAAGGATGGACTCTTTCCAGGGGTAAGTAAAGTCAGCTGCCCAGGTGCCTGATGTCAGTTTGTAGGAGGCCTTTGGTCCTCCATGGGAAACCAGTCTTTCAGCTTGTGGCAGCTTGCATCTGGAAGAAATCCTGTTCCGTTCGGGATTGTAGTTGGCCGAGGCCAGGTGCCGGGAAGAGGGAGTTGGGCACAAAGGATGGCCTGTTTCCAGGGGTAAGTAAAGTCAGCTGCCCAGGTGCCTGATGTCAGTTTGTAGGCGGCCTTTGGCCCTCCAAGTGAAGCCACGTTTCCTGCTTGTGGCAGCTTGCATCTGGAAGAACTCCGGTTCCGTTCGGGATTGTAGGTGGCCGAGGCCAAATGCCCGGCAGAGGGAGTTGGGCACAAATGATGGCCTGTTTCCAGGGATAAGTAAAGTCAGCTGCCCAGGTGCCTGATGTCAGTTTGTAGGAGGCCTTTGGCCCTCCAAGTGAAGCCAGGCTTCATGCTTGTGGCAGCTTGCATCTGGAAGAAAGCCTGTTCCGTTCGGGATTGTAGGTGGCCAAGGCCTGGGGCCCGGCAGAGGGAGTTGGGCACAAAGGATGGCCTGTTTCCAGGGGTAAGTAAAGTCAGCTGCCCAGGTGCCTGATGTCAGTTTGTAGGAGGCCTTTGGCCCTCCAAGGAAAGCTAGTCTTTATGTTCAAGGCAGCTTGCATCGGGAAGAAATCCTGTTCCGTTCGGGATTGTAGGTGGCCGGAGCTGGGTGCCCAGCTGAGGGAGTTGGGCACAAAGGATGGGCTGTTTCCAGGGGTAAGTAAAGTCAGCTGCCCAGGTGCCTGATGTCAGTTTGTAGGAGGCCTTTGGTCCTCCACGGGAAACCAGTCTTCCAGCTTGTGGCACCTTGCATCCAGAAGAAATCCTGTTCCGTTCGGGATTGTAGGTGGCCGAGGCCGGGTGCCCGGCAGAGGGAGTTGGGCACAAACGATGTCCTGTTTAGAGCGATAAGTAAAGTCAGCTGCCCACGTGCCTGATGTCAGTTTGTAGGAGGCCTTTGGCCCTCCATGGGAAGCCAGGCTTCCTGCTTGTGGCAGCTTGCATCTGGAAGAAATGCTGTTCCGTTCGGGATTGTCGGAGTTCAGAGCTGGGTGCCCGGCTGAGGGAGTTGGACACAAATGTTGGGCTGTTTCCAGGGGTAAGTAAAGTCAGCTGCCCAGGTGTTTGATGTCAGTTTGTAGGAGGCCTTTGGCCCTCCATGGGAAGCCAGGTTTCCTGCTTGTGGCAGCTTGCATCTGGAAGAAATCCTGTTCCGTTCGGGATTGTAGGTGGCCGGAGCTGGGTGCCCGGATGAGGGAGTTGGACACAAAGGATGGGCTGTTTCCAGGGGTAAGTAAAGTCAGCTGCCCAGGTGCCTGATGTCAGTTTGCAGGTGGCTATTGGTCCTCCATGGAAAGCCAGGCTTCCAGCTTGTGGCAGCTTGCATCGGGAAGTAATCCTGATCTGTTCGGGATTGCAGGTGGCCGAGGCCTGGTGCCCGGCAGAGGGAGTTGGGCACAAAGGATGGCCTGTATCCAGGGGTAAGTAAAGTCAGCTGCCCAGGTGCCTGATGTCAGTTTGTAGGAGGCCTTTGGTCCTCCATGGGAAACCAGTCTTTCAGCTTGTGGCAGCTTGCATCTGGAAGAAATCCTGTTCCGTTCGGGATTGTAGGTGGCCGAGGCCAGGTGCCCGGCAGAGGGAGTTGGGCACAAAGGATGGGCTGTTTTCAGGGGTAAGTAAAGTCAGCTGCCCAGGTGCCTGATGTCAGTTTGTAGGCGGCCTTTGGCCCTCCAAGTGAAGCCACGTTTCCAGCTTGTGGCAGCTTGCATCTGGAAGAACTCCGGTTCCGTTCGGGATTGTAGGTGGCCGAGGCCAAATGCCCGGCAGAGGGAGTTGGGCACAAAGGATGGCCTGTTTCCAGGGATAAGTCAGCTGCCCAGGTGCCTGATGTCAGTTTGTAGGCGGCCATTGGCCCTCCACAGGAAGCCAGGCTTCCTGCTTGTGGCAGCTTGCATCTGGAAGAAATCCTGTTCCGTTCGGGATTGTAGGTGGCCAAGGCCTGGTGCCCGGCAGAGGGAGTTGGGCACAAAGGATGGCCTGTTTCCACGGGTAAGTAAAGTCAGCTGCCCGCGTGCCTGATGTCAGTTTGTAGGAGGCCTTTGGCCCTCCATGGGAAGCCAGGCTTCCTGCTTGTGGCAGCTTGCATCTGGAAGAAATCCTGTTCCGTTCGGGATTGTAGGGGTCCAGAGCTGGGTGCCCGGCTGAGGGAGTTGGACACAAATGATTGCCTGTTTCCTGGGGTAAGTAAAGTCAGCTGCCCAGGTGCCTGATGTAAGTTTGTAGGAGGCCTTTGGCCCTCCATGGGAAGCCAGGCTTCCAGTTTGTGGCAGCTTGCATCTGGAACAAATCCTGTTCCGTTCTGGATTGTAGGTGGCCGAGGCCTTTTGCAGGGCTGAGGGAGTTGGGCACAAAGGATGGCCTGTTTCCTGGGGTAAGTAAAGTCAGCTGGCCAGGTGCCTGATGTCAGTTTGTAGGAGGCCTTTGGCCTTCCATGGAAAGCCAGGCTTCCTGCTTGTGGCAGCTTGCATCTGGAAGAAATCCTGTTTTGTTCGGGATTGTAGGAGTCCGGAGCTGGGTGCCTGGCTGAGGGAGTTGGACACAAAGGATGGCCTGTTTCCAGGGGTAAGTAAAGTCAGCTGCCCAGGTGCCTGATGTCAGTTTGTAGGAGGCCTTTTGCCCTGCATAGGAAGCCAGGCTTCCTGCTTGTGGCAGCTTGCATCTGGAAGAAATCCTGTTCCGTTCGGGATTGTAGGTGGCCAAGGCCTGGTGCCCGGCAGAGGGAGTTGGGCACAAATGATGGCCTGTTTCCAGGGGTAAGTAAAGTCAGCTCCCCAGGTGCCTGATGTCAGTTTGTAGGAGGCCTTTGGCCCTCCATGGGAAGCCAGGCTTCCAGTTTGTGGCAGCTTGCATCTGGAAGAAATCCTGTTTCGTTCGGGATTGTAGGTGGCCGAGGCCAGGTGCCCAGCAGAGGGAGTTGGGCACAAATGATGGCCTGTTTCATGAGGAAAGAAAAGTCAGCTGCCCAGGTGCCTGATGTCAGTTTGTAGGAGGCCTTTGGTCCTCCATGGAAAGCCACGCTTTCAGCTTGTGGCTGCATGCATCTGGAAGAAATCCTGTTCCGTTCGGGATTGTAGGTGGCCGAGGCCTGGTGCCCGGCAGAGGGAGTTGGGCACAAAGGATGGCCTGTTTCCAGGGGTAAGTAAAGTCAGCTGCCCAGGTGCCTGATGTCAGTTTGTAGGAGGCCTTTGGCCCTCCAAGTGAAGCCACGTTTCCAGTTTGTGGCAGCTTACATCTGGAAGAACTCCTGTTCCGTTCGGGATTGTAGGTGGCCGAAGCTGGGGCACCGGCAGAGGGAGTTGGGCACAAAGGATGGCCTGTTTCCAGAGGTCAGGAAAATCAGCTGCCCAGGTGCCTGATGTCAGTTTGTAGGAGGCCTTTGGCCCTCCAAGGGAAGCTAGTCTTTATGTTCAAGGCAGCTTGCATCGGGAAGAAATCCTGTTCCGTTCGGGATTGTAGGTGGAGGGAGCTGGGTGCCCAGCTGACGGAGTTGGGCACAAATGATGGCCTGATTCCAGGGGTAAGTAAAGTCAGCTGCCCAGGTGCCTGATGTCAGTTTGTAGGAGGCCTTTGGCCCTCCAAGGGAAGCAAGTCTTCCTGTTCAAGGCAGCTTGCATCTGGAAGAAATCCTGTTCCGTTCGGGATTGTAGGTGGCCGGAGCTGGGTGCTTGGATGAGGGAGTTGGTCACAAAGGATGGGCTGTTTCCAGGGGTAAGTAAAGTCAGCTGCCCAGGTGCCTGATGTCAGTTTGCAGGTGGCTATTGTTCCTCCATGGAAAGCGAGGCTTCCAGCTTGTGGCAGCTTGCATCGGGAAGTAATCCTGATCTGTTCGGTATTGCAGGTGGCCGAGGCCTGGTGCCCGGCAGAGGGAGTTGGGCACAAAGGATGGCCTGTATCCAGGGGTAAGTAAAGTCAGCTGCCCAGGTGCCTGATGTCAGTTTGTAGGAGGCCTTTGGTCCTCCAAGGGAAACCAGTCTTTCAGCTTGTGGCAGCTTGCATCTGGAAGAAATCCTGTTCCGTTCTGGATTGTAGGTGGCCGAGGCCAAATGCCCGGCAGAGGGAGTTGGGCACAAATGATGGCCTGTTTCCAGGGATAAGTAAAGTCAGCTGCCCAGGTGCCTGATGTCAGTTTGTAGGAGGCCTTTGGCCCTCCAAGTGAAGCCAGGCTTCCTGCTTGTGGCAGCTTGCATCTGGGAGAAATCCTGTTCCGTTCGGGATTGTAGGTGGCCAAGGCCTGGGGCCCGGCAGAGGGAGTTGGGCACAAAGGATGGCCTGTTTCCAGGGGTAAGTAAAGTCAGCTGCCCAGGTGCCTGATGTCAGTTTGTAGGAGGCCTTTGGCCCTCCAAGGAAAGCTAGTCTTTATGTTCAAGGCAGCTTGCATCGGGAAGAAATCCTGTTCCGTTCGGGATTGTAGGTGGCCGGAGCTGGGTGCCCAGCTGAGGGAGTTGGGCACAAAGGATGGGCTGTTTCCAGGGGTAAGTAAAGTCAGCTGCCCAGGTGCCTGATGTCAGTTTGTAGGAGGCCTTTGGTCCTCCACGGGAAACCAGTCTTCCAGCTTGTGGCAGCTTGCATCTGGAAGAAATCCTGTTCCGTTCAGGATTGTAGGTGGCCGAGGCCGGGTGCCCGGCAGAGGGAGTTGGGCACAAACGATGTCCTGTTTAGAGCGATAAGTAAAGTCAGCTGCCCACGTGCCTGATGTCAGTTTGTAAGAGGCCTTTGGCCCTCCATGGGAAGCCAGGCTTCCTGCTTGTGGCAGCTTGCATCTGGAAGAAATGCTGTTTCGTTCGGGATTGTCGGAGTCCAGAGCTGGGTGCCCGGCTGAGGGAGTTGGACAAAAAGGTTGGGCTGTTTCCAGGGGTAAGTAAAGTCAGCTGCCCAGGTGTTTGATGTCAGTTTGTAGGAGGCCTTTGGCCCTCCATGGGAAGCCAGGTTTCCTGCTTGTGGCAGCTTGCATCTGGAAGAAATCCTGTTCCGTTCGGGATTGTAGGTGGCCGGAGCTGGGTGCCCGGATGAGGGAGTTGGACACAAAGGATGGGCTGTTTCCAGGGGTAAGTAAAGTCAGCTGCCCAGGTGCCTGATGTCAGTTTGCAGGTGGCTATTGGTCCTCCATGGAAAGCCAGGCTTCCAGCTTGTGGCAGCTTGCATCGGGAAGTAATCCTGATCTGTTCGGGATTGCAGGTGGCCGAGGCCTGGTGCCCGGCAGAGGGAGTTGGGCACAAAGGATGGCCTGTATCCAGGGGTAAGTAAAGTCAGCTGCCCAGGTGCCTGATGTCAGTTTGTAGGAGGCCTTTGGTCCTCCATGGGAAACCAGTCTTTCAGCTTGTGGCAGCTTGCATCTGGAAGAAATCCTGTTCCGTTCGGGATTGTAGGTGGCCGAGGCCAGGTGCCCGGCAGAGGGAGTTGGGCACAAAGGATGGGCTGTTTCCAGGGGTAAGTAAAGTCAGCTGCCCAGGTGCCTGATGTCAGTTTGTAGGCGGCCTTTAGCCCTCCCAGTGAAGCCACGTTTCCTGCTTGTGGCAGCTTGCATCTGGAAGAACTCCGATTCCGTTCGGGATTGTAGGTGGCCGAGGCCAAATGCCCGGCAGAGGGAGTTGGGCACAAAGGATGGCCTGTTTCCAGGG
This sequence comes from Chamaea fasciata, assembly GCF_029207755.1. Classification (NCBI taxonomy): domain Eukaryota; kingdom Metazoa; phylum Chordata; class Aves; order Passeriformes; family Sylviidae; genus Chamaea; species Chamaea fasciata. The sequence goes on from NW_027094441.1 coordinate 48,087, forward strand.
ATAAGTCAGCTGCCCAGGTGCCTGATGTCAGTTTGTAGGCGGCCATTGGCCCTCCATAGGAAGCCAGGCTTCCTGCTTGTGGCTGCTTGCATCTGGAAGAAATCCTGTTCCGTTCGGGATTGTAGGTGGCCGAGGCCTGGTGCCCGGCAGAGGGAGTTGGGCACAAAGGATGGCCTGTTTCCACGGGTAAGTAAAGTCAGCTGCCCACGTGCCTGATGTCAGTTTGTAGGAGGCCTTTGGCCCTCCATGGGAAGCCAGGCTTCCAGCTTGTGGCAGCTTGCATCTGGAAGAAATCCTGTTCCGTTCGGGATTGTAGGAGTCCAGAGCTGGGTGCCCGGCTGAGGGAGTTGGACACAAAGGATGGGCTGTTTCCAGGGGTAAGTAAAGTCAGCTGCCCAGGTGCCTGATGTCAGTTTGTAGGAGGCCTTTGGCCCTCCATGGGAAGCCAGGTTTCCTGTTTGTGGCAGCTTGCATCTGGAAGAAATCCTGTTCCGTTCGGGATTGTAGGTGGCCAAGGCCTGGTGCCCGGCAGTGGGAGTTGGGCACAAATGATGGCCTGTTTCCTGGGGTAAGTAAAGTCAGCTGCCCAGGTGCCTGATGTAAGTTTGTAGGAGGCCTTTGGCCCTCCATGGGAAGCCAGGCTTCCAGTTTGTGGCAGCTTGCATCTGGAACAAATCCTGTTCCGTTCTGGATTGTAGGTGGCCGAGGCCAGTTGCCGGGCTGAGGGAGTTGGGCACAAAGGATGGCCTGTTTCCTGGGGTAAGTAAAGTCAGCTGCCCAGGTGCCTGATGTCAGTTTCTAGGAGGCCTTTGGCCCTCCATGGGAAGCCAGGCTTCCTGCTTGTGGCAGCTTGCATCTGGAAGAAATCCTGTTTCGTTCGGGATTGTCGGAGTCCAGAGCTGGGTGCCCGGCTGAGGGAGTTGGACACAAAGGTTGGGCTGTTTCCAGGGGTAAGTAAAGTCAGCTGCCCAGGTGTTTGATGTCAGTTTGTAGGAGGCCTTTGGCCCTCCATGGGAAGCCAGGTTTCCTGCTTGTGGCAGCTTGCATCTGGAAGAAATCCTGTTCCGTTCGGGATTGTAGGTGGCCGGAGCTGGGTGCCCGGATGAGGGAGTTGGACACAAAGGATGGGCTGTTTCCAGGGGTAAGTAAAGTCAGCTGCCCAGGTGCCTGATGTCAGTTTGCAGGTGGCTATTGGTCCTCCATGGAAAGCCAGGCTTCCAGCTTGTGGCAGCTTGCATCGGGAAGTAATCCTGTTCTGTTCGGGATTGCAGGTGGCCGAGGCCTGGTGCCCGGCAGAGGGAGTTGGGCACAAAGGATGGCCTGTATCCAGGGGTAAGTAAAGTCAGCTGCCCAGGTGCCTGATGTCAGTTTGTAGGAGGCCTTTGGTCCTCCATGGGAAACCAGTCTTTCAGCTTGTGGCAGCTTGCATCTGGAAGAAATCCTGTTCCGTTCGGGATTGTAGGTGGCCGAGGCCAGGTGCCCGGCAGAGGGAGTTGGGCACAAAGGATGGGCTGTTTCCAGGGGTAAGTAAAGTCAGCTGCCCAGGTGCCTGATGTCAGTTTGTAGGCGGCCTTTGGCCCTCCAAGTGAAGCCACGTTTCCAGCTTGTGGCAGCTTGCATCTGGAAGAACTCCGGTTCCGTTCGGGATTGTAGGTGGCCGAGGCCAAATGCCCGGCAGAGGGAGTTGGGCACAAAGGATGGCCTGTTTCCAGGGATAAGTCAGCTGCCCAGGTGCCTGATGTCAGTTTGTAGGCGGCCATTGGCCCTCCATAGGAAGCCAGGCTTCCTGCTTGTGGCTGCTTGCATCTGGAAGAAATCCTGTTCCGTTCGGGATTGTAGGTGGCCAAGGCCTGGTGCCCGGCAGAGGGAGTTGGGCACAAAGGATGGCCTGTTTCCACGGGTAAGTAAAGTCAGCTGCCCACGTGCCTGATGTCAGTTTGTAGGAGGCCTTTGGCCCTCCATGGGAAGCCAGGCTTCCTGCTTGTGGCAGCTTGCATCTGGAAGAAATCCTGTTCCGTTCGGGATTGTAGGTGGCCGAGGCCAGGTGCCCAGCAGAGGGAGTTGGGCACAAATGATGGCCTGTTTCATGAAGAAAGAAAAGTCAGCTGCCCAGGTGCCTGATGTCAGTTTGTAGGAGGCCTTTGGTCCTCCATGGAAAGCCACGCTTCCAGCTTGTGGCTGCATGCATCTGGAAGAAATCCTGTTCCGTTCGGGATTGTAGGTGGCCGAGGCCTGGTTCCCGACAGAGGGAGTTGGGCACAAAGGATGGCCTGTTTCCAGGGGTAAGTAAAGTCAGCTGCCCAGGTGCCTGATGTCAGTTTGTAGGAGGCCTTTGGTCCTCCAAGTGAAGCCACGTTTCAAGTTTGTGGCAGCTTGCATCTGGAAGAACTCCTGTTCCGTTCGGGATTGTAGGTGGCCGAAGCTGGGGGACCGGAAGAGGGAGTTGGGCACAAAGGATGGCCTGTTTCCAGAGGTAAGGAAAGTCAGCTGCCCAGGTGCCTGATGTCAGTTTGTAGGAGGCCTTTGGCCCTCCAAGGGAAGCTAGTCTTTATGTTCAAGGCAGCTTGCATCGGGAAGAAATCCTGTTCCGTTCGGGATTGTAGGTGGACGGAGCTGGGTGCCCAGCTGACGGAGTTGGGCACAAAGGATGGCCTGATTCCAGGGGTAAGTAAAGTCAGCTGCCCAGGTGCCTGATGTCAGTTTGTAGGAGGCCTTTGGCCCTCCAAGGGAAGCAAGTCTTCCTGTTCAAGGCAGCTTGCATCTGGAAGAAATCCTGTTCCGTTCGGGATTGTAGGTGGCCGGAGCTGGGTGCTTGGATGAGGGAGTTGGTCACAAAGGATGGGCTGTTTCCAGGGGTAAGTAAAGTCAGCTGCCCAGGTGCCTGATGTCAGTTTGCAGGTGGCTATTGTTCCTCCATGGAAAGCCAGGCTTCCAGCTTGTGGCAGCTTGCATCGGGAAGTAATCCTGATCTGTTCGGTATTGCAGGTGGCCGAGGCCTGGTGCCCGGCAGAGGGAGTTGGGCACAAAGGATGGCCTGTATCCAGGGGTAAGTAAAGTCAGCTGCCCAGGTGCCTGATGTCAGTTTGTAGGAGGCCTTTGGTCCTCCATGGGAAACCAGTCTTTCAGCTTGTGGCAGCTTGCATCTGGAAGAAATCCTGTTCCGTTCGGGATTGTAGGTGGCCGAGGCCAAATGCCCGGCAGAGGGAGTTGGGCACAAATGATGGCCTGTTTCCAGGGATAAGTAAAGTCAGCTGCCCAGGTGCCTGATGTCAGTTTGTAGGAGGCCTTTGGCCCTCCAAGTGAAGCCAGGCTTCCTGCTTGTGGCAGCTTGCATCTGGAAGAAATCCTGTTCCGTTCGGGATTGTAGGTGGCCAAGGCCTGGGGCCCGGCAGAGGGAGTTGGGCACAAAGGATGGCCTGTTTCCAGGGGTAAGTAAAGTCAGCTGCCCAGGTGCCTGATGTCAGTTTGTAGGAGGCCTTTGGCCCTGCATAGGAAGCCAGGCTTCCTGCTTGTGGCAGCTTGCATCTGGAAGAAATCCTGTTCCGTTCGGGATTGTAGGTGGCCAAGGCCTGGTGCCCGGCAGAGGGAGTTGGGCACAAATGATGGCCTGTTTCCAGGGGTAAGTAAAGTCAGCTCCCCAGGTGCCTGATGTCAGTTTGTAGGAGGCCTTTGGCCCTCCATGGGAAGCCAGGCTTCCAGTTTGTGGCAGCTTGCATCTGGAAGAAATCCTGTTCCGTTCGGGATTGTAGGTGGCCGAGGCCAGGTGCCCAGCAGAGGGAGTTGGGCACAAATGATGGCCTGTTTCATGAGGAAAGAAAAGTCAGCTGCCCAGGTGCCAGATGTCAGTTTGTAGGAGGCCTTTGGTCCTCCATGGAAAGCCACGCTTCCAGCTTGTGGCTGCATGCATCTGGAAGAAATCCTGTTCCGTTCGGGATTGTAGGTGGCCGAGGCCTGGTGCCCGACAGAGGGAGTTGGGCACGAAGGATGGCCTGTTTCCAGGGGTAAGTAAAGTCAGCTGCCCAGGTGCCTGATGTCAGTTTGTAGGAGGCCTTTGGCCCTCCAAGTGAAGCCACGTTTCCAGTTTGTGGCAGCTTGCATCTGGAAGAACTCCTGTTCCGTTCGGGATTGTAGGTGGCCGAAGCTGGGGGACCGGCAGAGGGAGTTGGGCACAAAGGATGGCCTGTTTCCAGAGGTAAGGAAAGTCAGCTGCCCAGGTGCCTGATGTCAGTTTGTAGGAGGCCTTTGGCCCTCCAAGGGAAGCAAGTCTACCTGTTCAAGGCAGCTTGCATCTGGAAGAAATGCTGTTCCGTTCGGGATTGTAGGTGGCCGGAGCTGGGTGCCCGGATGAGGGAGTTGGTCACAAAGGATGGGCTGTTTCCAGGGGTAAGTAAAGTCAGCTGCCCAGGTGCCTGATGTCAGTTTGCAGGTGGCTATTGTTCCTCCATGGAAAGCCAGGCTTCCTGCTTGTGGCAGCTTGCATCGGGAAGTAATCCTGATCTGTTCGGTATTGCAGGTGGCCGAGGCCTGGTGCCCGGCAGAGGGAGTTGGGCACAAAGGATGGCCTGTTTCCAGGGATAAGTCAGCTGCCCAGGTGCCTGATGTCAGTTTGTAGGCGGCCATTGGCCCTCCATAGGAAGCCAGGCTTCCTGCTTGTGGCTGCTTGCATCTGGAAGAAATCCTGTTCCGTTCGGGATTGTAGGTGGCCGAGGCCTGGTGCCCGGCAGAGGGAGTTGGACACAAAGGATGGCCTGTTTCCACGGGTAAGTAAAGTCAGCTGCCCACGTGCCTGATGTCAGTTTGTAGGAGGCCTTTGGCCCTCCATGGGAAGCCAGGCTTCCTGCTTGTGGCAGCTTGCATCTGGAAGAAATCCTGTTCCGTTCGGGATTGTAGGAGTCCAGAGCTGGGTGCCCGGCTGAGGGAGTTGGACACAAAGGATGGGCTGTTTCCAGGGGTAAGTAAAGTCAGCTGCCCAGGTGCCTGATGTCAGTTTGTAGGAGGCCTTTGGCCCTCCATGGGAAGCCAGGTTTCCTGTTTGTGGCAGCTTGCATCTGGAAGAAATCCTGTTCCGTTCGGGATTGTAGGTGGCCAAGGCCTGGTGCCCGGCAGTGGGAGTTGGGCACAAATGATGGCCTGTTTCCTGGGGTAAGTAAAGTCAGCTGCCCAGGTGCCTGATGTAAGTTTGTAGGAGGCCTTTGGCCCTCCATGGGAAGCCAGGCTTCCAGTTTGTGGCAGCTTGCATCTGGAACAAATCCTGTTCCGTTCTGGATTGTAGGTGGCCGAGGCCAGTTGCCGGGCTGAGGGAGTTGGGCACAAAGGATGGCCTGTTTCCTGGGGTAAGTAAAGTCAGCTGCCCAGGTGCCTGATGTCAGTTTCTAGGAGGCCTTTGGCCCTCCATGGGAAGCCAGGCTTCCTGCTTGTGGCAGCTTGCATCTGGAAGAAATCCTGTTTCGTTCGGGATTGTCGGAGTCCAGAGCTGGGTGCCCGGCTGAGGGAGTTGGACACAAAGGTTGGGCTGTTTCCAGGGGTAAGTAAAGTCAGCTGCCCAGGTGTTTGATGTCAGTTTGTAGGAGGCCTTTGGCCCTCCATGGGAAGCCAGGTTTCCTGCTTGTGGCAGCTTGCATCTGGAAGAAATCCTGTTCCGTTCGGGATTGTAGGTGGCCGGAGCTGGGTGCCCGGATGAGGGAGTTGGACACAAAGGATGGGCTGTTTCCAGGGGTAAGTAAAGTCAGCTGCCCAGGTGCCTGATGTCAGTTTGCAGGTGGCTATTGGTCCTCCATGGAAAGCCAGGCTTCCAGCTTGTGGCAGCTTGCATCGGGAAGTAATCCTGTTCTGTTCGGGATTGCAGGTGGCCGAGGCCTGGTGCCCGGCAGAGGGAGTTGGGCACAAAGGATGGCCTGTATCCAGGGGTAAGTAAAGTCAGCTGCCCAGGTGCCTGATGTCAGTTTGTAGGAGGCCTTTGGTCCTCCATGGGAAACCAGTCTTTCAGCTTGTGGCAGCTTGCATCTGGAAGAAATCCTGTTCCGTTCGGGATTGTAGGTGGCCGAGGCCAGGTGCCCGGCAGAGGGAGTTGGGCACAAAGGATGGGCTGTTTCCTGGGGTAAGTAAAGTCAGCTGCCCAGGTGCCTGATGTCAGTTTGTAGGCGGCCTTTGGCCCTCCAAGTGAAGCCACGTTTCCAGCTTGTGGCAGCTTGCATCTGGAAGAACTCCGGTTCCGTTCGGGATTGTAGGTGGCCGAGGCCAAATGCCCGGCAGAGGGAGTTGGGCACAAAGGATGGCCTGTTTCCAGGGATAAGTCAGCTGCCAAGGTGCCTGATGTCAGTTTGTAGGCGGCCATTGGCCCTCCATAGGAAGCCAGGCTTCCTGCTTGTGGCTGCTTGCATCTGGAAGAAATCCTGTTCCGTTCGGGATTGTAGGTGGCCAAGGCCTGGTGCCCGGCAGAGGGAGTTGGGCACAAAGGATGGCCTGTTTCCACGGGTAAGTAAAGTCAGCTGCCCCGGTGCCTGATGTCAGTTTGTAGGAGGCCTTTGGCCCTCCATGGGAAGCCAGGCTTCCTGCTTGTGGCAGCTTGCATCTGGAAGAAATCCTGTTCCATTCGGGATTGTAGGTGGCCGAGGCCAGGTGCCCAGCAGAGGGAGTTGGGCACAAATGATGGCCTGTTTCATGAAGAAAGAAAAGTCAGCTGCCCAGGTGCCTGATGTCAGTTTGTAGGAGGCCTTTGGTCCTCCATGGAAAGCCACGCTTCCAGCTTGTGGCTGCATGCATCTGGAAGAAATCCTGTTCCGTTCGGGATTGTAGGTGGCCGAGGCCTGGTGCCCGACAGAGGGAGTTGGGCACAAAGGATGGCCTGTTTCCAGGGGTAAGTAAAGTCAGCTGCCCAGGTGCCTGATGTCAGTTTGTAGGAGGCCTTTGGCCCTCCAAGTGAAGCCACGTTTCCAGTTTGTGGCAGCTTGCATCTGGAAGAACTCCTGTTCCGTTCGGGATTGTAGGTGGCCGAAGCTGGGGGACCGGCAGAGGGAGTTGGGCACAAAGGATGGCCTGTTTCCAGAGGTAAGGAAAGTCAGCTGCCCAGGTGCCTGATGTCAGTTTGTAGGAGGCCTTTGGCCCTCCAAGGGAAGCTAGTCTTTATGTTCAAGGCAGCTTGCATCGGGAAGAAATCCTGTTCCGTTCGGGATTGTAGGTGGACGGAGCTGGGTGCCCAGCTGACGGAGTTGGGCACAAAGGATGGCCTGATTCCAGGGGTAAGTAAAGTCAGCTGCCCAGGTGCCTGATGTCAGTTTGTAGGAGGCCTTTGGCCCTCCATAGGAAGCCAGGCTTCCTGCTTGTGGCAGCTTGCATCTGGAAGAAATCCTGTTCCGTTCGGGATTGTAGGTGGCCAAGGCATGGGGCCCAGCAGAGGGAGTTGGGCACAAAGGATGGACTCTTTCCAGGGGTAAGTAAAGTCAGCAGCACAGGTGCCTGATGTCAGTTTGTAGGAGGCCTTTGGCCCTCCAAGGGAAGCTAGTCTTTATGTTCAAGGCAGCTTGCATTGGGAAGAAATCCTGTTCCGTTCGGGATTGTAGGTGGCCGGAGCTGGGTGCCCAGCTGAGGGAGTTGGGCACAAAGGATGGCCTGATTCCAGGGGTAAGTAAAGTCAGCTGCCCAGGTGCCTGATGTCAGTTTGTAGGAGGCCTTTGGCCCTCCAAGGGAAGCTAGTCTTCCAGCTTGTGGCAGCTTGCATCTGGAAGAAATGCTGTTCCGTTCGGGATTGTAGGTGGCCGAGGCCAGGTGCCCGGCAGAGGGAGTTGGGCACAAACGATGTCCTGTTTAGAGGGATAAGTAAAGTCAGCTGCCCACATGCCTGATGTCAGTTTGTAGGAGGCCTTTGGCCCTCCATGGGAAGCCAGGCTTCCTGCTTGTGGCAGCTTGCATCTGGAAGAAATCCTGTTCCGTTGGGGATTGTAGGAGTCCAGAGATGGGTGCCCGGCTGAGGGAGTTGGACACAAAGGATGGGCTGTTTCCAGGGGTAAGTAAAGTCAGCTGCCCAGGTGCCTGATGTCAGTTTGTAGGAGGCCTTTGGTCCTCCATGGGAAACCAGTCTTTCACCTTGTGGCAGCTTGCATCTGGAACAAATCCTGTTCCGTTCTGGATTGTAGGTGGCCGAGGCCAGTTGCCGGGCTGAGGAAGTTGGGCACAAAGGATGTCCTGTTTCCAGGGGTAAGTAAAGTCAGCTGCCCAGGTGCCTGATGTCAGTTTGTATAAGCCCTTTGTCCCTCCAAGGGAAGCCAGGCTTCCAGCTTGTGGCAGCTTGAATCTGGAAGAAATGCTGTTCCGTTCGGGATTGTAGGTGGCCGAGGCCAGGTGCCGGGCTGAGGGAGTTGGGCACAAAGGATGGCCTGTTTCCAGGGGTAAGTAAAGTCAGCATCCCAGGTGCCTGATGTCAGTTTGTAGGAGGCCTTTGGCCCTCCAAGAGAAGCCAGGCTTCCTGCTTGTGACAGTTTGCATCTGGAAGAAATGCTGTTCCGTTCGGGATTGTAGGTGGCCAAAGCTGTGGGCCCGGCAGAGGGAGTTGGGCACAAATGATGGCCTGTTTCCAGGGGTAAGTAAAGTCAGCTGCCCAAGTGCCTGATGTCAGTTTGTAGGAGGCCTTTGGCCCTCTAAGGGAAGCTAGTCTTCCTGTTCAAGGCAGCTTGCATCTGGAAGAATTCCTGTTCCTTTCTGGATTGTAGGTGGCCGAGGCCAGTTGCCGGGCTGAGGGAGTTGGGCACAAAGGATGGCCTGTTTCCTGGGGTAAGTAAAGTCAGCTGCCCAGGTGCCTGATGTCAGTTTCTAGGAGGCCTTTGGCCCTCCATGGGAAGCCAGGCTTCCTGCTTGTGGCAGCTTGCATCTGGAAGAAATCCTGTTTTGTTCGGGATTGTAGGAGTCCGGAGCTCGGTGCCCGGCTGAGGGAGTTGGACACAAAGGATGGCCTGTTTCCAGGGGTAAGTAAAGTCAGCTGCCCAGGTGCCTGATGTCAGTTTGTAGGAGGCCTTTCGCCCTGCATAGGAAGCCAGGCTTCCTGCTTGTGGCAGCTTGCATCTGGAAGAAATCCTGTTCCGTTCGGGATTGTAGGTGGCCAAGGCCTGGTGCCCGGCAGAGGGAGTTGGGCACAAATGATGGCCTGTTTCCAGGGGTAAGTAAAGTCAGCTCCCCAGGTGCCTGATGTCAGTTTGTAGGAGGCCTTTGGCCCTCCATGGGAAGCCAGGCTTCCAGTTTGTGGCAGCTTGCATCTGGAAGAAATCCTGTTCCGTTCGGGATTGTAGGTGGCCGAGGCCAGGTGCCCAGCAGAGGCAGTTGGGCACAAATGATGGCCTGTTTCATGAGGAAAGAAAAGTCAGCTGCCCAGGTGCCTGATGTCAGTTTGTAGGAGGCCTTTGGTCCTCCATGGAAAGCCACGCTTCCAGCTTGTGGCTGCATGCATCTGGAAGAAATCCTGTTCCGTTCGGGATTGTAGGTGGCCGAGACCTGATGCCCGTCAGAGGGAGTTGGGCACAAAGGATGGCCTGTTTCCAGGGGTAAGTAAAGTCAGCTGCCCAGGTGCCTGATGTCAGTTTGTAGGAGGCCTTTGGCTTTCCAAGTGAAGCCACGTTTCCAGTTTGTGGCAGCTTGCATCTGTAAGAAATCCTGTTCCGTTCGGGATTGTAGGTGGCCGAGGCCAGGTGCCCGGCAGAGGGAGTTTTGCACAAAGGATGTCCTGTTTCCAGGGGTAAGTAAAGTCAGCTGCCCAGGTGCCTGATGTCAGTTTGTAGGAGGCCTTTGGCCCTCCATGGGAAGCCAGGTTTCCTGCTTGTGGCAGCTTGCATCTGGAAGAAATCCTGTTTTGTTCGGGATTGTAGGAGTCCGGAGCTGGGTGCCCGGCTGAGGGAGTTGGACACAAATGATGGGCTGTTTCTAGGGGTAAGTAAAGTAAGCTGCCCAGGTGCCTGATGTCAGTTTGTAGGAGGCCTTTGGCCCTCCAAGGGAAGCTTGTCTTCCACTTTGTGGCAGCTTGCATCGGGAAGTAGTCCTGATCTGTTCGGGATTGCAGGTGGCCGAGGCCTGGTGCCCGGCAGAGGGAGTTGGGCACAAAGGATGGCCTGTATCCAGGGGTAAGTAAAGTCAGCTGCCCAGGTGCCTGATGTCAGTTTGTAGGAGGCCTTTGGTCCTCCATGGGAAACCAGTCTTTCAGCTTGTGGCAGCTTGCATCTGGAAGAAATCCTGTTCCGTTCGGGATTGTAGTTGGCCGAGGCCAGGTGCCGGGAAGAGGGAGTTGGGCACAAAGGATGGCCTGTTTCCAGGGGTAAGTAAAGTCAGCTGCCCAGGTGCCTGATGTCAGTTTGTAGGCGGCCTTTGGCCCTCCAAGAGAAGCCACGTTTCCAGCTTGTGGCAGCTTGCATCTGGAAGAACTCCGGTTCCGTTCGGGATTGTAGGTGGCCGAGGCCAAATGCCCGGCAGAGGGAGTTGGGCACAAAGGATGGGCTGTTTCCAGGGGTAAGTAAAGTCAGCTGCCCAGGTGCCTGATGTCAGTTTGTAGGAGGCCTTTGGCCCTCCAAGGAAAGCTAGTCTTTATGTTCAAGGCAGCTTGCATCGGGAAGAAATCCTGTTCCGTTCGGGATTGTAGGTAGCCGGAGCTGGGTGCCCAGCTGAGGGAGTTGGGCACAAAGGATGGGCTGTTTCCAGGGGTAAGTAAAGTCAGCTGCCCAGGTGCCTGATGCCAGTTTGTAGGAGGCCTTTGGTCCTCCACGGGAAACCAGTCTTCCAGCTTGTGGCAGCTTGCATCTGGAAGAAATCCTGTTCCGTTCGGGATTGTAGGTGGCCGAGGCCAGGTGCCCGGCAGAGGGAGTTGGGCACAAAGGATGGCCTGTTTCCAGGGGTAAATAAAGTCAGCTGCCCACGTGCCTGATGTCAGTTAGTAGGAGGCCTTTGGCCCTCCAAGTGAAGCCACGTTTCCAGCTTGTGGCAGCTTGCATCTGGAAGAAATGCTGTTCCGTTCGGGATTGTAGGTGGCCGAGGCCAGGTGCCCGGCAGAGGGAGTTGGGAACAAAGGATGTCCTTTTTCCAGGGATAAGTAAAGTCAGCTGCCCAGGTGCCTGATGTCAGTTTGTAGGAGGCCTTTGGCCCTCCAAGGGAAGCTCGTCTTCCTGTTTAAGGAAGCTTGCATCTGGAAGAAATCCTGTTCCGTTCGGGATTGTAGGTGGCCGAGGCCAGGTGCCCGGCAGAGGGAGTTGGGCACAAAGGATGGCCTGTTTCCAGGGATAAGTAAAGTCAGCTGCCCAGGTGCCTGATGTCAGTTTGTAGGAGGCCTTTGGCCCTCCAAGTGAAGCCAGGCTTCCTGCTTGTGGCAGCTTGCATCTGGAAGAAATCCTGTTCCGTTCGGGATTGTAGGTGGCCAAGGCATGGGGCCCGGCAGAGGGAGTTGGGCACAAAGGATGGACTCTTTCCAGGGGTAAGTAAAGTCAGCAGCACAGGTGCCTGATGTCAGTTTGTAGGAGGCCTTTGGCCCTCCAAGGGAAGCTAGTCTTTATGTTCAAGGCAGCTTGCATTGGGAAGAAATCCTGTTCCGTTCGGGATTGTAGGTGGCCGGAGCTGGGTGCCCAGCTGAGGGAGTTGGGCACAAAGGATGGCCTGATTCCAGGGGTAAGTAAAGTCAGCTGCCCAGGTGCCTGATGTCAGTTTGTAGGAGGCCTTTGGCCCTCCAAGGGAAGCTAGTCTTCCAGCTTGTGGCAGCTTGCATCTGGAAGAAATGCTGTTCCGTTCGGGATTGTAGGTGGCCGAGGCCAGGTGCCCGGCAGAGGGAGTTGGGCACAAACGATGTCCTGTTTAGAGGGATAAGTAAAGTCAGCTGCCCACATGCCTGATGTCAGTTTGTAGGAGGCCTTTGGCCCTCCATGGGAAGCCAGGCTTCCTGCTTGTGGCAGCTTGCATCTGGAAGAAATCCTGTTCCGTTGAGGATTGTAGGAGTCCAGAGCTGGGTGCCCGGCTGAGGGAGTTGGACACAAAGGATGGGCTGTTTCCAGGGGTAAGTAAAGTCAGCTGCCCACGTGCCTGATGTCAGTTTGTAGGAGGCCTTTGGTCCTCCATGGGAAACCAGTCTTTCAGCTTGTGGCAGCTTGCATCTGGAACAAATCCTGTTCCGTTCTGGATTGTAGGTGGCCGAGGCCAGTTGCCGGGCTGAGGAAGTTGGGCACAAAGGATGTCCTGTTTCCAGGGGTAAGTAAAGTCAGCTGCCCAGGTGCCTGATGTCAGTTTGTATAAGCCCTTTGTCCCTCCAAGGGAAGCCAGGCTTTCAGCTTGTGGCAGCTTGAATCTGGAAGAAATGCTGTTCCGTTCGGGGTTGTAGGTGGCCGAGGCCAGGTGCCGGGCTGAGGGAGTTGGGCACAAAGGATGGCCTGTTTCCAGGGGTAAGTAAAGTCAGCATCCCAGGTGCCTGATGTCAGTTTGTAGGAGGCCTTTGGCCCTCCAAGAGAAGCCAGGCTTCCTGCTTGTGACAGTTTGCATCTGGAAGAAATGCTGTTCCGTTCGGGATTGTAGGTGGCCAAAGCTGTGGGCCCGGCAGAGGGAGTTGGGCACAAATGATGGCCTGTTTCCAGGGGTAAGTAAAGTCAGCTGCCCAAGTGCCTGATGTCAGTTTGTAGGAGGCCTTTGGCCCTCTAAGGGAAGCTAGTCTTCCTGTTCAAGGCAGCTTGCATCTGGAAGAATTCCTGTTCCGTTCTGGATTGTAGGTGGCCGAGGCCAGTTGCCGGGCTGAGGGAGTTGGGCACAAAGGATGGCCTGTTTCCTGGGGTAAGTAAAGTCAGCTGCCCAGGTGCCTGATGTCAGTTTCTAGGAGGCCTTTGGCCCTCCATGGGAAGCCAGGCTTCCTGCTTGTGGCAGCTTGCATCTGGAAGAAATCCTGTTTTGTTCGGGATTGTAGGAGTCCGGAGCTCGGTGCCCGGCTGAGGGAGTTGGACACAAAGGATGGCCTGTTTCCAGGGGTAAGTAAAGTCAGCTGCCCAGGTGCCTGATGTCAGTTTGTCGGAGGCCTTTGGCCCTGCATAGGAAGCCAGGCTTCCTGCTTGTGGCAGCTTGCATCTGGAAGAAATCCCGTTCCGTTCGGGATTGTAGGTGGCCAAGGCCTGGTGCCCGGCAGAGGGAGTTGGGCACAAATGATGGCCTGTTTCCAGGGGTAAGTAAAGTCAGCTCCCCAGGTGCCTGATGTCAGTTTGTAGGAGGCCTTTGGCCCTCCATGGGAAGCCAGGCTTCCAGTTTGTGGCAGCTTGCATCTGGAAGAAATCCTGTTCCGTTCGGGATTGTAGGTGGCCGAGGCCAGGTGCCCAGCAGAGGCAGTTGGGCACAAATGATGGCCTGTTTCATGAGGAAAGAAAAGTCAGCTGCCCAGGTGCCTGATGTCAGTTTGTAGGAGGCCTTTGGTCCTCCATGGAAAGCCACGCTTCCAGCTTGTGGCTGCATGCATCTGGAAGAAATCCTGTTCCGTTCGGGATTGTAGGTGGCCGAGACCTGATGCCCGTCAGAGGGAGTTGGGCACAAAGGATGGCCTGTTTCCAGGGGTAAGTAAAGTCAGCTGCCCAGGTGCCTGATGTCAGTTTGTAGGAGGCCTTTGGCTTTCCAAGTGAAGCCACGTTTCCAGTTTGTGGCAGCTTGCATCTGGAAGAACTCCTGTTCCGTTCGGGATTGTAGGTGGCCGAAGCTGGGGGACCGGCAGAGGGAGTTGGGCACAAAGGATGGCCTGTTTCCAGAGGTAAGGAAAGTCAGCTGCCCAGGTGCCTGATGTCAGTTTGTAGGAGGCCTTTGGCCCTCCAAGGGAAGCTAGTCTTTATGTTCAAGGCAGCTTGCATCGGGAAGAAATCCTGTTCCGTTCGGGATTGTAGGTGGACGGAGCTGGGTGCCCAGCTGAGGGAGTTGGGCACAAAGGATGGCCTGATTCCAGGGGTAAGTAAAGTAAGCTGCCCAGGTGCCTGATGTCAGTTTGTAGGAGGCCTTTGGCCCTCCAAGGGAAGCAAGTCTTCCTGTTCAAGGCAGCTTGCATCTGGAAGAAATCCTGTTCCATTCGGGATTGTAGGTGGCCGGAGCTGGGTGCCCGGATGAGGGAGTTGGTCACAAAGGATGGGCTGTTTCCAGGGGTAAGTAAAGTCAGCTGCCCAGGTGCCTGATGTCAGTTTGCAGGTGGCTATTGTTCCTCCATGGAAAGCCAGGCTTCCAGCTTGTGGCAGCTTGCATCGGGAAGTAATCCTGATCTGTTCGGTATTGCAGGTGGCCGAGGCCTGGTGCCCGGCAGAGGGAGTTGGGCACAAAGGATGGCCTGTATCCAGGGGTAAGTAAAGTCAGCTGCCCAGGTGCCTGATGTCAGTTTGTAGGAGGCCTTTGGTCCTCCATGGGAAACCAGGCTTTCAGCTTGTGGCAGCTTGCATCTGGAAGAAATCCTGTTCCGTTCGGGATTGTAGGTGGCAGAGGCCAGGTGCCCGGCAGAGGGAGTTGGGCACAAAGGATGGCCTGTTTCCAGGGGTAAGTAAAGTCAGCTGCCCAGGTGCCTGATGTCAGTTTGTAGGCGGCCTTTGGCCCTCCAAGAGAAGCCACGTTTCCAGCTTGTGGCAGCTTGCATCTGGAAGAACTCCGGTTCCGTTCGGGATTGTAGGTGGCCGAGGCCAAATGCCCGGCAGAGGGAGTTGGGCACAAATGATGGCCTGTTTCCAGGGATAAGTAAAGTCAGCTGCCCAGGTGCCTGATGTCAGTTTGTAGGAGGCCTTTGGCCTTCCAAGTGAAGCCAGGCTTCCTGCTTGTGGCAGCTTGCATCTGGAAGAAATCCTGTTCCGTTCGGGATTGTAGGTGGCCAAGGCCTGGGGCCCGGCAGAGGGAGTTGGGCACAAAGGATGGCCTGTTTCCAGGGGTAAGTAAAGTCAGCTGCCCAGGTGCCTGATGTCAGTTTGTAGGAGGCCTTTGGCCCTCCAAGGAAAGCTAATCTTTATGTTCAAGGCAGCTTGCATCGGGAAGAAATCCTGTTCCGTTCGGGATTGTAGGTGGCCGGAGCTGGGTGCCCAGCTGAGGGAGTTGGGCACAAAGGATGGGCTGTTTCCAGGGGTAAGTAAAGTCAGCTGCCCAGGTGCCTGATGTCAGTTTGTAGGAGGCCTTTGGTCCTCCATTGGAAACCAGTCTTCCAGCTTGTGGCAGCTTGCATCTGGAAGAAATCCTGTTCCGTTCGGTATTGTAGGTGGCCGAGGCCAGGTGCCCGGCAGAGGGAGTTGGTCACAAACGATGTCCTGTTTAGAGCGATAAGTAAAGTCAGCTGCCCACGTGCCTGATGTCAGTTTGTAGGAGGCCTTTGGCCCTCCATGGGAAGCCAGGCTTCCTGCTTGTGGCAGCTTGCATCTGGAAGAAATGCTGTTCCGTTCGGGATTGTCGGAGTCCAGAGCTGGGTGCCCGGCTGAGGGAGTTGGACACAAAGGTTGGGCTGTTTCCAGGGGTAAGTAAAGTCAGCTGCCCAGGTGTTTGATGTCAGTTTGTAGGAGGCCTTTGGCCCTCCATGGGAAGCCAGGTTTCCTGCTTGTGGCAGCTTGCATCTGGAAGAAATCCTGTTCCATTCGGGATTGTAGGTGGCCGGAGCTGGGTGCCCGGATGAGGGAGTTGGACACAAAGGATGGGCTGTTTCCAGGGGTAAGTAAAGTCAGCTGCCCAGGTGCCTGATGTCAGTTTGCAGGTGGCTATTGGTCCTCCATGGAAAGCCAGGCTTCCAGCTTGTGGCAGCTTGCATCGGGAAGTAATCCTGATCTGTTCGGGATTGCAGGTGGCCGAGGCCTGGTGCCCGGCAGAGGGAGTTGGGCACAAAGGATGGCCTGTATCCAGGGGTAAGTAAAGTCAGCTGCCCAGGTGCCTGATGTCAGTTTGTAGGAGGCCTTTGGTCCTCCATGGGAAACCAGTCTTTCAGCTTGTGGCAGCTTGCATCTGGAAAAAATCCTGTTCCGTTCGGGATTGTAGGTGGCCGAGGCCAGGTGCCCGGCAGAGGGAGTTGGGCACAAAGGATGGGCTGTTTCCAGGGGTAAGTAAAGTCAGCTGCCCAGGTGCCTGATGTCAGTTTGTAGGAGCCCTTTGGCCCTCCATAGGAAGCCAGGCTTCCTGCTTGTGGCAGCTTGCATCTGGAAGAAATCCTGTTCCGTTCGGGATTGTAGGTGGCCAAGGCCTGGTGCCCGGCAGAGGGAGTTGGGCACAAATGATGGACTCTTTCTAGGGGTAAGTAAAATCAGCTGCCCAGGTGCCTGATGTCAGTTTGTAGGAGGCCTTTGCCCCTCCAAGGAAAGCTAGTCTTTATGTTGAAGGCAGCTTGCATCGGGAAGAAATCCTGTTCCGTTCGGGATTGTAGGTGGCCGGAGCTGGGTGCCCAGCTGAGGGAGTTGGGCACAAAGGATGGCCTGATTCCTGGGGTAAGTAAAGTCCGCTGCCCAGGGGCCTGATGTCAGTTTGTAGGAGGTCTTTGGCCCTCCAAGGGAAGCTAGTCTTCCAGCTTGTGGCAGCTTGCATCTGGAAGAAATGCTGTTCCGTTCGGGATTGTAGGTGGCCGAGGCCAGGTGCCCGGCAGAGGGAGTTGGGCACAAACGATGTCCTGTTTAGAGGGATAAGTAAAGTCAGCTGCCCACGTGCCTGATGTCAGTTTGTAGAAGGCCTTTGGCCCTCCATGGGAAGCCAGGCTTCCTGCTTGTGGCAGCTTGCATCTGGAAGAAATCCTGTTCCGTTCGGGATTGTAGGTGGCCGGAGCTGGGTGCCCGGATGAGGGAGTTGGGCACAAAGGATGGCCTGTTTCCAGGGGTAAGTAAAGTCAGCTGCCCAGGTGCCTGATGTCAGTTTGTAGGAGGCCTTTGGCCCTCCAAGGGAAGCTTGTCTTCCACTTTGTGGCAGCTTGCATCGGGAAGTAGTCCTGATCTGTTCGGGATTGCAGGTGGCCGAGGCCTGGTGCCCGGCAGTGGGAGTTGGGCACAAAGGATGGCCTGTATCCAGGGGTAAGTAAAGTCAGCTGCCCAGGTGCCTGATGTCAGTTTGTAGGAGGCCTTTGGTCCTCCATGGGAAACCAGTCTTTCAGCTTGTGGCAGCTTGCATCTGGAAGAAATCCTGTTCCGTTCGGGGTTGTAGTTGGCCGAGGCCAGGTGCCGGGAAGAGGGAGTTGGGCACAAAGGATGGCCTGTTTCCAGGGGTAAGTAAAGTCAGCTGCCCAGGTGCCTGATGTCAGTTTGTAGGCGGCCTTTGGCCCTCCAAGTGAAGCCACGTTTCCTGCTTGTGGCAGCTTGCATCTGGAAGAACTCCGGTTCCGTTCGGGATTGTAGGTGGCCGAGGCCAAATGCCCGGCAGAGGGAGTTGGGCACAAATGATGGCCTGTTTCCAGGGATAAGTAAAGTCAGCTGCCCAGGTGCCTGATGTCAGTTTGTAGGAGGCCTTTGGCCTTCCAAGTGAAGCCAGGCTTCCTGCTTGTGGCAGCTTGCATCTGGAAGAAATCCTGTTCCGTTCAGGATTGTAGGTGGCCAAGGCCTGGGGCCCGGCAGAGGGAGTTGGGCACAAAGGATGGCCTGTTTCCAGGGGTAAGTAAAGTCAGCTGCCCAGGTGCCTGATGTCAGTTTGTAGGAGGCCTTTGGCCCTCCAAGGAAAGCTAATCTTTATGTTCAAGGCAGCTTGCATCGGGAAGAAATCCTGTTCCGTTCGGGATTGTAGGTGGCCGGAGCTGGGTGCCCAGCTGAGGGAGTTGGGCACAAAGGATGGGCTGTTTCCAGGGGTAAGTAAAGTCAGCTGCCCAGGTGCCTGATGTCAGTTTGTAGGAGGCCTTTGGTCCTCCATTGGAAACCAGTCTTCCAGCTTGTGGCAGCTTGCATCTGGAAGAAATCCTGTTCCGTTCGGTATTGTAGGTGGCCGAGGCCAGGTGCCCGGCAGAGGGAGTTGGTCACAAACGATGTCCTGTTTAGAGCGATAAGTAAAGTCAGCTGCCCACGTGCCTGATGTCAGTTTGTAGGAGGCCTTTGGCCCTCCATGGGAAGCCAGGCTTCCTGCTTGTGGCAGCTTGCATCTGGAAGAAATGCTGTTCCGTTCGGGATTGTCGGAGTCCAGAGCTGGGTGCTCGGCTGAGGGAGTTGGACACAAAGGTTGGGCTGTTTCCAGGGGTAAGTAAAGTCAGCTGCCCAGGTGTTTGATGTCAGTTTGTAGGAGGCCTTTGGCCCTCCATGGGAAGCCTGGTTTCCTGCTTGTGGCAGCTTGCATCTGGAAGAAATCCTGTTCCGTTCGGGATTGTAGGTGGCCGGAGCTGGGTGCCCGGATGAGGGAGTTGGACACAAAGGATGGGCTGTTTCCAGGGGTAAGTAAAGTCAGCTGCCCAGGTGCCTGATGTCAGTTTGCAGGTGGCTATTGGTCCTCCATGGAAAGCCAGGCTTCCAGCTTGTGGCAGCTTGCATCGGGAAGTAATCCTGATCTGTTCGGGATTGCAGGTGGCCGAGGCCTGGTGCCCGGCAGAGGGAGTTGGGCACAAAGGATGGCCTGTATCCAGGGGTAAGTAAAGTCAGCTGCCCAGGTGCCTGATGTCAGTTTGTAGGAGGCCTTTGGTCCTCCATGGGAAACCAGTCTTTCAGCTTGTGGCAGCTTGCATCTGGAAAAAATCCTGTTCCGTTCGGGATTGTAGGTGGCCGAGGCCAGGTGCCCGGCAGAGGGAGTTGGGCACAAAGGATGGGCTGTTTCCAGGGGTAAGTAAAGTCAGCTGCCCAGGTGCCTGATGTCAGTTTGTAGGCGGACTTTGGCCCTCCAAGTGAAGCCACGTTTCCAGCTTGTGGCAGCTTGCATCTGGAAGAACTCCGGTTCCGTTCGGGATTGTAGGTGGCCGAGGCCAAATGCCCGGCAGAGGGAGTTGGGCACAAAGGATGGCCTGTTTCCAGGGATAAGTCAGCTGCCCAGGTGCCTGATGTCAGTTTGTAGGCGGCCATTGGCCCTCCATAGGAAGCCAGGCTTCCTGCTTGTGGCAGCTTGCATCTGGAAGAAATCCTGTTCCGTTCGGGATTGTAGGTGGCCAAGGCCTGGTGCCCGGCAGAGGGAGTTGGGCACAAAGGATGGCCTGTTTCCACGGGTAAGTAAAGTCAGCTGCCCACGTGCCTGATGTCAGTTTGTAGGAGGCCTTTGGCCCTCCATGGGAAGCCAGGCTTCCTGCTTGTGGCAGCTTGCATCTGGAAGAAATCCTGTTCCGTTCGGGATTGTAGGAGTCCAGAGCTGGGTGCCCGGCTGAGGGAGTTGGACACAAAGGATGGGCTGTTTCCAGGGGTAAGTAAAGTCAGCTGCCCAGGTGCCTGATGTCAGTTTGTAGGAGGCCTTTGGCCCTCCATGGGAAGCCAGGTTTCCTGCTTGTGGCAGCTTGCATCTGGAAGAAATCCTGTTCCGTTCGGGATTGTAGGTGGCCAAGGCCTGGTGCCCGGCAGTGGGAGTTGGGCACAAATGATGGCCTGTTTCCTGGGGTAAGTAAAGTCAGCTGCCCAGGTGCCTGATGTAAGTTTGTAGGAGGCCTTTGGCCCTCCATGGGAAGCCAGGCTTCCAGTTTGTGGCAGCTTGCATCTGGAACAAATCCTGTTCCGTTCTGGATTGTAGGTGGCCGAGGCCAGTTGCCGGGCTGAGGGAGTTGGGCACAAAGGATGGCCTGTTTCCTGGGGTAAGTAAAGTCAGCTGCCCAGGTGCCTGATGTCAGTTTCTAGGAGGTCTTTGGCCCTCCATGGGAAGCCAGGCTTCCTGCTTGTGGCAGCTTGCATCTGGAAGAAATCCTGTTTTGTTCGGGATTGTAGGAGTCCGGAGCTGGGTGCCCGGCTGAGGGAGTTGGACACAAAGGATTGCCTGTTTCCAGGGGTAAGTAAAGTCAGCTGCCCAGGTGCCTGATGTCAGTTTGTAGGAGGCCTTTGGCCCTGCATAGGAAGCCAGGCTTCCTGCTTGTGGCAGCTTGCATCTGGAAGAAATCCTGTTCCGTTCGGGATTGTAGGTGGCCAAGGCCTGGTGCCCGGCAGAGGGAGTTGGGCACAAATGATGGCCTGTTTCCAGGGGTAAGTAAAGTCAGCTCCCCAGGTGCCTGATGTCAGTTTGTAGGAGGCCTTTGGCCCTCCATGGGAAGCCAGGCTTCCAGTTTGTGGCAGCTTGCATCTGGAATAAATCCTGTTCCGTTCGGGATTGTAGGTGGCCGAGGCCAGGTGCCCAGCAGAGGGAGTTGGGCACAAATGATGGCCTGTTTCATGAGGAAAGAAAAGTCAGCTGCCCAGGTGCCTGATGTCAGTTTGTAGGAGGCCTTTGGTCCTCCATGGAAAGCCACGCTTCCAGCTTGTGGCTGCATGCATCTGGAAGAAATCCTGTTCCGTTCGGGATTGTAGGTGGCCGAGGCCTGGTGCCCGACAGAGGGAGTTGGGCACAAAGGATGGCCTGTTTCCAGGGGTAAGTGAAGTCAGCTGCCCAGGTGCCTGATGTCAGTTTGTAGGAGGCCTTTGGCCCTCCAAGTGAAGCCACGTTTCCAGTTTGTGGCAGCTTGCATCTGGAAGAACTCCTGTTCCGTTCGGGATTGTAGGTGGCCGAAGCTGGGGGACCGGCAGAGGGAGTTGGGCACAAAGGATGGCCTGTTTCCAGAGGTAAGGAAAGTCAGCTGCCCAGGTGCCTGATGTCAGTTTGTAGGAGGCCTTTGGCCCTCCAAGGGAAACTAGTCTTTATGTTCAAGGCAGCTTGCATCGGGAAGAAATCCTGTTCCGTTCGGGATTGTAGGTGGACGGAGCTGGGTGCCCAGCTGACGGAGTTGGGCACAAAGGATGGCCTGATTCCAGGGGTAAGTAAAGTCAGCTGCCCAGGTGCCTGATGTCAGTTTGTAGGAGGCCTTTGGCCCTCCAAGGGAAGCAAGTCTTCCTGTTCAAGGCAGCTTGCATCTGGAAGAAATCCTATTCCGTTCGGGATTGTAGGTGGCCGGAGCTGGGTGCCCGGATGAGGGAGTTGGTCACAAAGGATGGGCTGTTTCCAGGGGTAAGTAAAGTCAGCTGCCCAGGTGCCTGATGTCAGTTTCCAGGTGGCTATTGTTCCTCCATGGAAAGCCAGGCTTCCAGCTTGTGGCAGCTTGCATCGGGAAGTAATCCTGATCTGTTCGGTATTGCAGGTGGCCGAGGCCTGGTGCCCGGCAGAGGGAGTTGGGCACAAACGATGTCCTGTTTAGAGGGATAAGTAAAGTCAGCTGCCCACGTGCCTGATGTCAGTTTGTAGAAGGCCTTTGGCCCTCCATGGGAAGCCAGGCTTCCTGCTTGTGGCAGCTTGCATCTGGAAGAAATCCTGTTCCGTTCGGGATTGTAGGTGGCCGGAGCTGAGTGCCCGGATGAGGGAGTTGGGCACAAAGGATGGCCTGTTTCCAGGGGTAAGTAAAGTCAGCTGCCCAGGTGCCTGATGTCAGTTTGTAGGAGGCCTTTGGCCCTCCAAGGGAAGCTTGTCTTCCACTTTGTGGCAGCTTGCATCGGGAAGTAGTCCTGATCTGTTCGGGATTGCAGGTGGCAGAGGCCTGGTGCCCAGCAGAGGGAGTTGGGCACAAAGGATGGCCTGTATCCAGGGGTAAGTAAAGTCAGCTGCCCAGGTGCCTGATGTCAGTTTGTAGGAGGCCTTTGGTCCTCCATGGGAAACCAGTCTTTCAGCTTGTGGCAGCTTGCATCTGGAAGAAATCCTGTTCCGTTCGGGATTGTAGTTGGCCGAGGCCAGGTGCCGGGAAGAGGGAGTTGGGCACAAAGGATGGGCTGTTTCCAGGGGTAAGTAAAGTCAGCTGCCCAGGTGCCTGATGTCAGTTTGTAGGCGGCCTTTGGCCCTCCAAGTGAAGCCACGTTTCCTGCTTGTGGCAGCTTGCATCTGGAAGAACTCCGGTTCCGTTCGGGATTGTAGGTGGCCGAGGCCAGGTGCCCGGCAGAGGGAGTTGGGCACAAATGATGTCCTTTTTCCAGGGATAAGTAAAGTCAGCTGCCTAGGTGCCTGATGTCAGTTTGTAGGAGGCCTTTGGCCCTCCAAGAGAAGCTC
Source organism: Chamaea fasciata (assembly GCF_029207755.1). NCBI lineage: Eukaryota > Metazoa > Chordata > Aves > Passeriformes > Sylviidae > Chamaea > Chamaea fasciata. The sequence continues at coordinate 70,098 of NW_027094441.1, forward strand.
GTCTTCCTGTTTAAGGCAGCTTGCATCTGGAAGAAATCCTGTTCCGTTCGGGATTGTAGGTGGCTGGAGCTGGGTGCCCAGCTGAGGGAGTTGGGCACAAAGGATGGCCTGATTCCAGGGGTAAGTAAAGTCAGCTGCCCAGGTGCCTGATGTCAGTTTTTAGGAGGCCTTTGGCCCTCCATGGGAAGCCAGGCTTCCTGCTTGTGGCAGCTTGCATCTGGAAGACATCCTGTTCAGTTCGGGATTGTAAGTGGCCGGAGCTCGGTGCCCGGATGAGGGTGTTGGACACAAAGGATGGGCTGTTTCCAGGGGTAAGTAAAGTCAGCTGCCCAGGTGCCTGATGTCAGTTTGCCGGTGGCTATTGTTCCTACATGGAAAGCCAGGCTTCCAGCTTGTGGCAGCTTGCATCGGGAAGTAGTCCTGATCTGTTCGGGATTGCAGGTGGCCGAGGCCTGGTGCCCGGCAGAGGGAGTTGGGCACAAAGGATGGCCTGTATCCAGGGGTAAGTAAAGTCAGCTGCCCAGGTGCCTGATGTCAGTTTGTCGGAGGCCTTTGGTCCTCCATGGGAAACCAGTCTTTCAGCTTGTGGCAGCTTGCATCTGGAAGAAATCCTGTTCCGTTCGGGATTGTAGGTGGCCGAGGCCAGGTGCCCGGCAGAGGGAGTTGGGCACAAAGTATGGCCTGTTTCCAGGGGTAAGTAAAGTCAGCTGCCCAGGTGCCTGATGTCAGTTTGTAGGCGGCCTTTGGCCCTCCAAGTGAAGCCACGTTTCCAGCTTGTGGCAGCTTGCATCTGGAAGAACTCCGGTTCCGTTCGGGATTGTAGGTGGCCGAGGCCAAATGCCCGGCAGAGGGAGTTGGGCACAAAGGATGGCCTGTTTCCAGGGGTAAGTAAAGTCAGCTGCCCAGGTGCCTGATGTCAGTTTGTAGGAGCCCTTTGGCCCTCCATAGGAAGCCAGGCTTCCTGCTTGTGGCAGCTTGCATCTGGAAGTAATCCTGTTCCGTTCGGGATTGTAGGTGGCCAAGGCCTGGTGCCCGGCAGAGGGAGTTGGGCACAAAGGATGGACTCTTTCCAGGGGTAAGTAAAGTCAGCTGCCCAGGTGCCTGATGTCAGTTTGTAGGAGGCCTTTGGCCCTCCAAGGAAAGCTAGTCTTTATGTTCAAGGCAGCTTGCATCGGGAAGAAATCCTGTTCCGTTCGGGATTGTAGGTGGCCGGAGCTGGGTGCCCAGCTGAGGGAGTTGGGCACAAAGGATGGCCTGATTCCAGGGGTAAGTAAAGTCAGCAGCCCAGAGGCCTGATGTCAGTTTGTAGGAGGCCTTTGGCCCTCCAAGGGAAGCTAGTCTTCCAGCTTGTGGCAGCTTGCATCTGGAAGAAATCCTGTTCCGTTCGGGATTGTAGGTGGCCGAGGCCAGGTGCCCGGCAGAGGGAGTTTGGCACAAACGATGTCCTGTTTAGAGGGATAAGTAAAGTCAGCTGCCCACGTGCCTGATGTCAGTTTGTAGAAGGCCTTTGGCCCTCCATGGGAAGCCAGGCTTCCTGCTTGTGGCAGCTTGCATCTGGAAGTAATCCTGTTCCGTTCGGGATTGTAGGTGGCCGGAGCTGGGTGCCCGGATGAGGGAGTTGGGCACAAAGGATGGCCTGTTTCCAGGGGTAAGTAAAGTCAGCTGCCTAGGTGCCTGATGTCAGTTTGTAGGAGGCCTTTGGCCCTCCAAGGGAAGCTTGTTTTCCACTTTGTGGCAGCTTGCATCGGGAAGTAATCCTGATCTGTTCGGGATTGCAGGTGGCCGAGGCCTGGTGCCCGGCAGAGGGAGTTGGGCACAAAGGATGGCCTGTTTCCAGAGGTAAGTAAAGTCAGCTGCCCAGGTGCCTGATGTCAGTTTGTAGGAGGCCTTTGGTCCTCCATGGGAAACCAGTCTTTCAGCTTGTGGCAGCTTGCATCTGGAAGAAATCCTGGTCCGTTCGGGATTGTAGGTGGCCGAGGCCAGGTGCCCGGCTGAGGGAGTTGGGCACAAGGGATGGGCTGTTTCCAGGGGTAAGTAAAGTCAGCTGCCCAGGTGCCTGATGTCAGTTTGTAGGCGGCCTTTGGCCCTCCAAGTGAAGCCAGGTTTCCTGCTTGTGGCAGCTTGCATCTGGAAGAACTCCGGTTCCGTTCGGGATTGTAGGTGGCCGAGGCCAAATGCCCGGCAGAGGGAGTTGGGCACAAATGATGGCCTGTTTCCAGGGATAAGTAAAGTCAGCTGCCCAGGTGCCTGATGTCAGTTTGTAGGAGGCCTTTGGCCCTCCAAGTGAAGCCAGGCTTCCTGCTTGTTGCAGCTTGCATCTGGAAGAAATCCTGTTCCGTTCGGGATTGTAGGTGGCCAAGGCCTGGGGCCCGGCAGAGGGAGTTGGGCACAAAGGATGGACTCTTTCCAGGGGTAAGTAAAGTCAGCTGCCCAGGTGCCTGATGTCAGTTTGTAGGAGGCCTTTGGCCCTCCAAGGAAAGCTAGTCTTTATGTTCAAGGCAGCTTGCATCGGGAAGAAATCCTGTTCCGTTCGGGATTGTAGGTGGCCGGAGCTGGGTGCCCAGCTGAGGGAGTTGGGCACAAAGGATGGGCTGTTTCCAGGGGTAAGTAAAGTCAGCTGCCCAGGTGCCTGATGCCAGTTTGTAGGAGGCCTTTGGTCCTCCACGGGAAACCAGTCTTCCAGGTTGTGGCAGCTTGCATCTGGAAGAAATCCTGTTCCGTTCGGGATTGTAGGTGGCCGAGGCCAGGTGCCCGGCAGAGGGAGTTGGGCACAAAGGATGGCCTGTTTCCAGGGGTAAGTAAAGTCAGCTGCCCACGTGCCTGATGTCAGTTTGTAGGAGGCCTTTGGCCCTCCATGGGAAGCCACGTTTCCAGCTTGTGGCAGCTTGCATCTGGAAGAACTCCGGTTCCGTTCGGGATTGTAGGTGGCCGAGGCCAGGTGCCCAACAGAGGGAGTTGGGCACAAAGGATGTCCTTTTTCCAGGGATAAGTAAAGTCCGCTGCCCAGGTGCCTGATGTCAGTTTGTAGGAGGCCTTTGGCCCTCCTAGGGAAGCTCGTCTTCCTGTTTAAGGCAGCTTGCATCTGGAAGAAATCCTGTTCCGTTCGGGATTGTAGGTGGCCGGAGCTGGGTGCCCGGATGAGGGAGTTGGTCACAAAGGATGGGCTGTTTCCAGGGGTAAGTAAAGTCAGCTGCCCAGGTGCCTGATGTCAGTTTCCAGGTGGCTATTGTTCCTCCATGGAAAGCCAGGCTTCCAGCTTGTGGCAGCTTGCATCGGGAAGTAATCCTGATCTGTTCGGTATTGCAGGTGGCCGAGGCCTGGTGCCCGGCAGAGGGAGTTGGGCACAAAGGATGGCCTGTATCCAGGGGTAAGTAAAGTCAGCTGCCCAGGTGCCTGATGTCAGTTTTTAGGAGGCCTTTGGCCCTCCATGGGAAGCCAGGCTTCCTGCTTGTGGCAGCTTGCATCTGGAAGACATCCTGTTCAGTTCGGGATTGTAAGTGGCCGGAGCTCGGTGCCCGGATGAGGGTGTTGGACACAAAGGATGGGCTGTTTCCAGGGGTAAGTAAAGTCAGCTGCCCAGGTGCCTGATGTCAGTTTGCCGGTGGCTATTGTTCCTACATGGAAAGCCAGGCTTCCAGCTTGTGGCAGCTTGCATCGGGAAGTAATCCTGATCTGTTCGGGATTGCAGGTGGCCGAGGCCTGGTGCCCGGCAGAGGGAGTTGGGCACAAAGGATGGCCTGTATCCAGGGGTAAGTAAAGTCAGCTGCCCAGGTGCCTGATGTCAGTTTGTCGGAGGCCTTTGGTCCTCCATGGGAAGCCAGTCTTTCAGCTTGTGGCAGCTTGCATCTGGAAGAAATCCTGTTCCGTTCGGGATTGTAGGTGGCCGAGGCCAGGTGCCCGGCAGAGGGAGTTGGGCACAAAGTATGGCCTGTTTCCAGGGGTAAGTAAAGTCAGCTGCCCAGGTGCCTGATGTCAGTTTGTAGGCGGCCTTTGGCCCTCCAAGTGAAGCCACGTTTCCAGCTTGTGGCAGCTTGCATCTGGAAGAACTTTGGTTCCGTTCGGGATTGTAGGTGGCCGAGGCCAAATGCCCGGCAGAGGGAGTTGGGCACAAAGGATGGCCTGTTTCCAGGGGGAAGTAAAGTCAGCTGCCCAGGTGCCTGATGTCAGTTTGTAGGAGCCCTTTGGCCCTCCATAGGAAGCCAGGCTTCCTGCTTGTGGCAGCTTGCATCTGGAAGAAATCCTGTTCCGTTCGGGATTGTAGGTGGCCAAGGCCTGGTGCCCGGCAGAGGGAGTTGGGCACAAAGGATGGACTCTTTCCAGGGGTAAGTAAAGTCAGCTGCCCAGGTGCCTGATGTCAGTTTGTAGGAGGCCTTTGGCCCTCCAAGGAAAGCTAGTCTTTATGTTCAAGGCAGCTTGCATCGGGAAGAAATCCTGTTCCGTTCGGGATTGTAGGTGGCCGGAGCTGGGTGCCCAGCTGAGGGAGTTGGGCACAAAGGATGGCCTGATTCCAGGGGTAAGTAAAGTCAGCAGCCCAGAGGCCTGATGTCAGTTTGTAGGAGGCCTTTGGCCCTCCAAGGGAAGCTAGTCTTCCAGCTTGTGGCAGCTTGCATCTGGAAGAAATGCTGTTCCGTTCGGGATTGTAGGTGGCCGAGGCCAGGTGCCCGGCAGAGGGAGTTTGGCACAAACGATGTCCTGTTTAGAGGGATAAGTAAAGTCAGCTGCCCACGTGCCTGATGTCAGTTTGTAGGAGGCCTTTGGCCCTCCATGGGAAGCCAGGCTTCCTGCTTGTGGCAGCTTGCATCTGGAAGAAATCCTGGTCCGTTCGGGATTGTAGGTGGCCGAGGCCAGGTGCCCGGCTGAGGGAGTTGGGCACAAGGGATGGGCTGTTTCCAGGGGTAAGTAAAGTCAGCTGCCCAGGTGCCTGATGTCAGTTTGTAGGAGGCCTTTGGCCCTCCAAGTGAAGCCACGTTTCCTGCTTGTGGCAGCTTGCATCTGGAAGAACTCCGGTTCCGTTCGGGATTGTAGGTGGCCGAGGCCAAATGCCCGGCAGAGGGAGTTGGGCACAAATGATGGCCTGTTTCTTTAGGAAAGTAAAGTCAGCTGCCCAGGTGCCTGATGTCAGTTTGTAGGAGGCCTTTGGCCCTCCAAGTGAAGCCAGGCTTCCTGCTTGTGGCAGCTTGCATCTGGAAGAAATCCTGTTCCGTTCGGGATTGTAGGTGGCCAAGGCCTGGGGCCCGGCAGAGGGAGTTGGGCACAAAGGATGGACTCTTTCCAGGGGTAAGTAAAGTCAGCTGCCCAGGTGCCTGATGTCAGTTTGTAGGAGGCCTTTGGCCCTCCAAGGAAAGCTAGTCTTTATGTTCAAGGCAGCTTGCATCGGGAAGAAATCCTGTTCCGTTCGGGATTGTAGGTGGCCGGAGCTGGGTGCCCAGCTGAGGGAGTTGGGCACAAAGGATGGGCTGTTTCCAGGGGTAAGTAAAGTCAGCTGCCCAGGTGCCTGATGCCAGTTTGTAGGAGGCCTTTGGTCCTCCACGGGAAACCAGTCTTCCAGGTTGTGGCAGCTTGCATCTGGAAGAAATCCTGTTCCGTTCGGGATTGTAGGTGGCCGAGGCCAGGTGCCCGGCAGAGGGAGTTGGGCACAAAGGATGGCCTGTTTCCAGGGGTAAGTAAAGTCAGCTGCCCACGTGCCTGATGTCAGTTTGTAGGAGGCCTTTGGCCCTCCATGGGAAGCCACGTTTCCAGCTTGTGGCAGCTTGCATCTGGAAGAACTCCGGTTCCGTTCGGGATTGTAGGTGGCCGAGGCCAGGTGCCCAACAGAGGGAGTTGGGCACAAAGGATGTCCTTTTTCCAGGGATAAGTAAAGTCCGCTGCCCAGGTGCCTGATGTCAGTTTGTAGGAGGCCTTTGGCCCTCCAAGGGAAGCTCGTCTTCCTGTTTAAGGCAGCTTGCATCTGGAAGAAATCCTGTTCCGTTCGGGATTGTAGGTGGCCGAGGCCAGGTGCCCGGCAGAGGGAGTTGGGCACAAAGGATGGCCTGTTTCCAGGGATAAGTAAAGTCAGCTGCCCAGGTGTCTGATGTCAGTTTGTAGGAGGCCTTTGGCCCTCCATAGGAAGCCAGGCTTCCTGCTTGTGGCAGCTTGCATCTGGAAGAAATCCTGTTCCGTTCGGGATTGTAGGTGGCCAAGGCATGGGGCCTGGCAGAAGGAGTTGGGCACAAAGGATGGACTCTTTCCAGGGGTAAGTAAAGTCAGCAGCCCAGGTGCCTGATGTCAGTTTGTAGGAGGCCTTTGGCCCTCCAAGGGAAGCTAGTCTTTATGTTCAAGGCAGCTTGCATCGGGAAGAAATCCTGTTCCGTTCGGGATTGTAGGTGGCCGGAGCTGGGTGCCCAGCTGAGGGAGTTGGGCACAAAGGATGGCCTGATTCCAGGGGTAAGTAAAGTCAGCTGCCCAGGTGCCTGATGTCAGTTTGTAGGAGGCCTTTGGCCCTCCAAGGGAAGCTAGTCTTCCAGCTTGTGGCAGCTTGCATCTGGAAGAAATGCTGTTCCGTTCGGGATTGTAGGTGGCCGAGGCCAGGTGCCCGGCAGAGGGAGTTGGGCACAAACGATGTCCTGTTTAGAGGGGTAAGTAAAGTCAGCTGCCCACGTGCCTGATGTCAGTTTGTAGGAGGCCTTTGGCCCTCCATGGGAAGCCACGTTTCCAGCTTGTGGCAGCTTGCATCTGGAAGAACTCCGGTTCCGTTCGGGATTGTAGGTGGCCGAGGCCAGGTGCCCAACAGAGGGAGTTGGGCACAAAGGATGTCCTTTTTCCAGGGATAAGTAAAGTCCGCTGCCCAGGTGCCTGATGTCAGTTTGTAGGAGGCCTTTGGCCCTCCTAGGGAAGCTCGTCTTCCTGTTTAAGGCAGCTTGCATCTGGAAGAAATCCTGTTCCGTTCGGGATTGTAGGTGGCCGGAGCTGGGTGCCCGGATGAGGGAGTTGGTCACAAAGGATGGGCTGTTTCCAGGGGTAAGTAAAGTCAGCTGCCCAGGTGCCTGATGTCAGTTTCCAGGTGGCTATTGTTCCTCCATGGAAAGCCAGGCTTCCAGCTTGTGGCAGCTTGCATCGGGAAGTAATCCTGATCTGTTCGGTATTGCAGGTGGCCGAGGCCTGGTGCCCGGCAGAGGGAGTTGGGCACAAAGGATGGCCTGTATCCAGGGGTAAGTAAAGTCAGCTGCCCAGGTGCCTGATGTCAGTTTTTAGGAGGCCTTTGGCCCTCCATGGGAAGCCAGGCTTCCTGCTTGTGGCAGCTTGCATCTGGAAGACATCCTGTTCAGTTCGGGATTGTAAGTGGCCGGAGCTCGGTGCCCGGATGAGGGTGTTGGACACAAAGGATGGGCTGTTTCCAGGGGTAAGTAAAGTCAGCTGCCCAGGTGCCTGATGTCAGTTTGCCGGTGGCTATTGTTCCTACATGGAAAGCCAGGCTTCCAGCTTGTGGCAGCTTGCATCGGGAAGTAATCCTGATCTGTTCGGGATTGCAGGTGGCCGAGGCCTGGTGCCCGGCAGAGGGAGTTGGGCACAAAGGATGGCCTGTATCCAGGGGTAAGTAAAGTCAGCTGCCCAGGTGCCTGATGTCAGTTTGTCGGAGGCCTTTGGTCCTCCATGGGAAGCCAGTCTTTCAGCTTGTGGCAGCTTGCATCTGGAAGAAATCCTGTTCCGTTCGGGATTGTAGGTGGCCGAGGCCAGGTGCCCGGCAGAGGGAGTTGGGCACAAAGTATGGCCTGTTTCCAGGGGTAAGTAAAGTCAGCTGCCCAGGTGCCTGATGTCAGTTTGTAGGCGGCCTTTGGCCCTCCAAGTGAAGCCACGTTTCCAGCTTGTGGCAGCTTGCATCTGGAAGAACTTTGGTTCCGTTCGGGATTGTAGGTGGCCGAGGCCAAATGCCCGGCAGAGGGAGTTGGGCACAAAGGATGGCCTGTTTCCAAAGGGAAGTAAAGTCAGCTGCCCAGGTGCCTGATGTCAGTTTGTAGGAGCCCTTTGGCCCTCCATAGGAAGCCAGGCTTCCTGCTTGTGGCAGCTTGCATCTGGAAGAAATCCTGTTCCGTTCGGGATTGTAGGTGGCCAAGGCCTGGTGCCCGGCAGAGGGAGTTGGGCACAAAGGATGGACTCTTTCCAGGGGTAAGTAAAGTCAGCTGCCCAGGTGCCTGATGTCAGTTTGTAGGAGGCCTTTGGCCCTCCAAGGAAAGCTAGTCTTTATGTTCAAGGCAGCTTGCATCGGGAAGAAATCCTGTTCCGTTCGGGATTGTAGGTGGCCGGAGCTGGGTGCCCAGCTGAGGGAGTTGGGCACAAAGGATGGCCTGATTCCAGGGGTAAGTAAAGTCAGCAGCCCAGAGGCCTGATGTCAGTTTGTAGGAGGCCTTTGGCCCTCCAAGGGAAGCTAGTCTTCCAGCTTGTGGCAGCTTGCATCTGGAAGAAATGCTGTTCCGTTCGGGATTGTAGGTGGCCGAGGCCAGGTGCCCGGCAGAGGGAGTTTGGCACAAACGATGTCCTGTTTAGAGGGATAAGTAAAGTCAGCTGCCCACGTGCCTGATGTCAGTTTGTAGGAGGCCTTTGGCCCTCCATGGGAAGCCAGGCTTCCTGCTTGTGGCAGCTTGCATCTGGAAGAAATCCTGGTCCGTTCGGGATTGTAGGTGGCCGAGGCCAGGTGCCCGGCTGAGGGAGTTGGGCACAAGGGATGGGCTGTTTCCAGGGGTAAGTAAAGTCAGCTGCCCAGGTGCCTGATGTCAGTTTGTAGGAGGCCTTTGGCCCTCCAAGTGAAGCCACGTTTCCTGCTTGTGGCAGCTTGCATCTGGAAGAACTCCGGTTCCGTTCGGGATTGTAGGTGGCCGAGGCCAAATGCCCGGCAGAGGGAGTTGGGCACAAATGATGGCCTGTTTCTTTAGGAAAGTAAAGTCAGCTGCCCAGGTGCCTGATGTCAGTTTGTAGGAGGCCTTTGGCCCTCCAAGTGAAGCCAGGCTTCCTGCTTGTGGCAGCTTGCATCTGGAAGAAATCCTGTTCCGTTCGGGATTGTAGGTGGCCAAGGCCTGGGGCCCGGCAGAGGGAGTTGGGCACAAAGGATGGACTCTTTCCAGGGGTAAGTAAAGTCAGCTGCCCAGGTGCCTGATGTCAGTTTCTAGGAGGCCTTTGGCCCTCCAAGGAAAGCTAGTCTTTATGTTCAAGGCAGCTTGCATCGGGAAGAAATCCTGTTCCGTTCGGGATTGTAGGTGGCCGGAGCTGGGTGCCCAGCTGAGGGAGTTGGGCACAAAGGATGGGCTGTTTCCAGGGGTAAGTAAAGTCAGCTGCCCAGGTGCCTGATGCCAGTTTGTAGGAGGCCTTTGGTCCTCCACGGGAAACCAGTCTTCCAGGTTGTGGCAGCTTGCATCTGGAAGAAATCCTGTTCCGTTCGGGATTGTAGGTGGCCGAGGCCAGGTGCCCGGCAGAGGGAGTTGGGCACAAAGGATGGCCTGTTTCCAGGGGTAAGTAAAGTCAGCTGCCCACGTGCCTGATGTCAGTTTGTAGGAGGCCTTTGGCCCTCCATGGGAAGCCACGTTTCCAGCTTGTGGCAGCTTGCATCTGGAAGAACTCCGGTTCCGTTCGGGATTGTAGGTGGCCGAGGCCAGGTGCCCAACAGAGGGAGTTGGGCACAAAGGATGTCCTTTTTCCAGGGATAAGTAAAGTCCGCTGCCCAGGTGCCTGATGTCAGTTTGTAGGAGGCCTTTGGCCCTCCAAGGGAAGCTCGTCTTCCTGTTTAAGGCAGCTTGCATCTGGAAGAAATCCTGTTCCGTTCGGGATTGTAGGTGGCCGAGGCCAGGTGCCCGGCAGAGGGAGTTGGGCACAAAGGATGGCCTGTTTCCAGGGATAAGTAAAGTCAGCTGCCCAGGTGTCTGATGTCAGTTTGTAGGAGGCCTTTGGCCCTCCATAGGAAGCCAGGCTTCCTGCTTGTGGCAGCTTGCATCTGGAAGAAATCCTGTTCCGTTCGGGATTGTAGGTGGCCAAGGCATGGGGCCTGGCAGAAGGAGTTGGGCACAAAGGATGGACTCTTTCCAGGGGTAAGTAAAGTCAGCAGCCCAGGTGCCTGATGTCAGTTTGTAGGAGGCCTTTGGCCCTCCAAGGGAAGCTAGTCTTTATGTTCAAGGCAGCTTGCATCGGGAAGAAATCCTGTTCCGTTCGGGATTGTAGGTGGCCGGAGCTGGGTGCCCAGCTGAGGGAGTTGGGCACAAAGGATGGCCTGATTCCAGGGGTAAGTAAAGTCAGCTGCCCAGGTGCCTGATGTCAGTTTGTAGGAGGCCTTTGGCCCTCCAAGGGAAGCTAGTCTTCCAGCTTGTGGCAGCTTGCATCTGGAAGAAATGCTGTTCCGTTCGGGATTGTAGGTGGCCGAGGCCAGGTGCCCGGCAGAGGGAGTTGGGCACAAACGATGTCCTGTTTAGAGGGGTAAGTAAAGTCAGCTGCCCACATGCCTGATGTCAGTTTGTAGGAGGCCTTTGGCCCTCCATGGGAAGCCAGGCTTCCTGCTTGTGGCAGCTTGCATCTGGAAGAAATCCTGTTCCGTTGGGGATTGTAGGAGTCCAGAGCTGGGTGCCCGGCAGAGGGAGTTGGACACAAAGGATGGGCTGTTTCCAGGGGTAAGTAAAGTCAGCTCCCCAGGTGCCTGATGTCAGTTTGTAGGAGGCCTTTGGCCCTCCATGGGAAGCCAGGCTTCCAGTTTGTGGCAGCTTGCATCTGGAACAAATCCTGTTCCGTTCTGGATTGTAGGTGGCCGAGGCCAGTTGCCGGGCTGAGGAAGTTGGGCACAAAGGATGTCCTGTTTCCAGGGGTAAGTAAAGTCAGCTGCCCAGGTGCCTGATGTCAGTTTGTATAAGCCCTTTGGCCCTCCAAGGGAAGCCAGGCTTCCAGCTTGTGGCAGCTTGAATCTGGAAGAAATGCTGTTCCGTTCGGGATTGTAGGTGGCCGAGGCCAGGTGCCGGGCTGAGGGAGTTGGGCACAAAGGATGGCCTGTTTCCAGGGGTAAGTAAAGTCAGCATCCCAGGTGCCTGATGTCAGTTTTTAGGAGGCCTTTGGCCCTCCAAGAGAAGCCAGGCTTCCTGCTTGTGACAGTTTGCATCTGGAAGAAATGCTGTTCCGTTCGGGATTGTAGGTGGCCGAGGTCAGGTGCCCATCAGAGGGAGTTGGGCACAAATGATGGCCTGTTTCTTTAGGAAAGTAAAGTCAGCTGCCCAGGTGTCTGATGTCAGTTTGTAGGAGGCCTTTGGCCCTCCAAGTGAAGCCACATTTCCAGCTTGTGGCAGCTTGCATCTGGAAGAAATCCTGTTCCGTTCGGGATTGTAGGTGGCCAAAGCTGTGGGCCCGGCAGAGGGAGTTGGGCACAAATGATGGCCTGTTTCCAGGGATAAGTAAAGTCAGCTGCCCAAGTGCCTGATGTCAGTTTGTAGGAGGCCTTTGGCCCTCTAAGGGAAGCTAGTCTTCCTGTTCAAGGCAGCTTGCATCTGGAAGAAATCCTGTTCCGTTCGGGATTGTAGGTGGCCAAGGCCTGGGGCCCGGCAGAGGGAGTTGGGCACAAAGGATGGCCTGTTTCCAGGGGTAAGTAAAGTCAGCTGCCCAGGTGCCTGATGTCAGTTTGTAGGAGGCCTTTGGCCCTCCAAGGAAAGCTAATCTTTATGTTCAAGGCAGCTTGCATCGGGAAGAAATCCTGTTCCGTTCGGGATTGTAGGTGGCCGGAGCTGGGTGCCCAGCTGAGGGAGTTGGGCACAAAGGATGGGCTGTTTCCAGGGGTAAGTAAAGTCAGCTGCCCAGGTGCCTGATGTCAGTTTGTAGGAGGCCTTTGGTCCTCCATTGGAAACCAGTCTTCCAGCTTGTGGCAGCTTGCATCTGGAAGAAATCCTGTTCCGTTCGGTATTGTAGGAGGCCGAGGCCAGGTGCCCGGCAGAGGGAGTTGGTCACAAACGATGTCCTGTTTAGAGCGATAAGTAAAGTCAGCTGCCCACGTGCCTGATGTCAGTTTGTAGGAGGCCTTTGGCCCTCCATGGGAAGCCAGGCTTCCTGCTTGTGGCAGCTTGCATCTGGAAGAAATGCTGTTCCGTTCGGGATTGTCGGAGTCCAGAGCTGGGTGCCCGGCTGAGGGAGTTGGACACAAAGGTTGGGCTGTTTCCAGGGGTAAGTAAAGTCAGCTGCCCAGGTGTTTGATGTCAGTTTGTAGGAGGCCTTTGGCCCTCCATGGGAAGCCAGGTTTCCTGCTTGTGGCAGCTTGCATCTGGAAGAAATCCTGTTCCATTCGGGATTGTAGGTGGCCGGAGCTGGGTGCCCGGATGAGGGAGTTGGACACAAAGGATGGGCTGTTTCCAGGGGTAAGTAAAGTCAGCTGCCCAGGTGCCTGATGTCAGTTTGCAGGTGGCTATTGGTCCTCCATGGAAAGCCAGGCTTCCAGCTTGTGGCAGCTTGCATCGGGAAGTAATCCTGATCTGTTCGGGATTGTAGGTGGCCGAGGCCAGGTGCCCGGCTGAGGGAGTTGGGCACAAGGGATGGGCTGTTTCCAGGGGTAAGTAAAGTCAGCTGCCCAGGTGCCTGATGTCAGTTTGTAGGAGGCCTTTGGCCCTCCAAGTGAAGCCACGTTTCCTGCTTGTGGCAGCTTGCATCTGGAAGAACTCCGGTTCCGTTCGGGATTGTAGGTGGCCGAGGCCAAATGCCCGGCAGAGGGAGTTGGGCACAAATGATGGCCTGTTTCTTTAGGAAAGTAAAGTCAGCTGCCCAGGTGCCTGATGTCAGTTTGTAGGAGGCCTTTGGCCCTCCAAGTGAAGCCAGGCTTCCTGCTTGTGGCAGCTTGCATCTGGAAGAAATCCTGTTCCGTTCGGGATTGTAGGTGGCCAAGGCCTGGGGCCCGGCAGAGGGAGTTGGGCACAAAGGATGGACTCTTTCCAGGGGTAAGTAAAGTCAGCTGCCCAGGTGCCTGATGTCAGTTTCTAGGAGGCCTTTGGCCCTCCAAGGAAAGCTAGTCTTTATGTTCAAGGCAGCTTGCATCGGGAAGAAATCCTGTTCCGTTCGGGATTGTAGGTGGCCGGAGCTGGGTGCCCAGCTGAGGGAGTTGGGCACAAAGGATGGGCTGTTTCCAGGGGTAAGTAAAGTCAGCTGCCCAGGTGCCTGATGCCAGTTTGTAGGAGGCCTTTGGTCCTCCACGGGAAACCAGTCTTCCAGGTTGTGGCAGCTTGCATCTGGAAGAAATCCTGTTCCGTTCGGGATTGTAGGTGGCCGAGGCCAGGTGCCCGGCAGAGGGAGTTGGGCACAAAGGATGGCCTGTTTCCAGGGGTAAGTAAAGTCAGCTGCCCACGTGCCTGATGTCAGTTTGTAGGAGGCCTTTGGCCCTCCATGGGAAGCCACGTTTCCAGCTTGTGGCAGCTTGCATCTGGAAGAACTCCGGTTCCGTTCGGGATTGTAGGTGGCCGAGGCCAGGTGCCCAACAGAGGGAGTTGGGCACAAAGGATGTCCTTTTTCCAGGGATAAGTAAAGTCCGCTGCCCAGGTGCCTGATGTCAGTTTGTAGGAGGCCTTTGGCCCTCCAAGGGAAGCTCGTCTTCCTGTTTAAGGCAGCTTGCATCTGGAAGAAATCCTGTTCCGTTCGGGATTGTAGGTGGCCGAGGCCAGGTGCCCGGCAGAGGGAGTTGGGCACAAAGGATGGCCTGTTTCCAGGGATAAGTAAAGTCAGCTGCCCAGGTGTCTGATGTCAGTTTGTAGGAGGCCTTTGGCCCTCCATAGGAAGCCAGGCTTCCTGCTTGTGGCAGCTTGCATCTGGAAGAAATCCTGTTCCGTTCGGGATTGTAGGTGGCCAAGGCATGGGGCCTGGCAGAAGGAGTTGGGCACAAAGGATGGACTCTTTCCAGGGGTAAGTAAAGTCAGCAGCCCAGGTGCCTGATGTCAGTTTGTAGGAGGCCTTTGGCCCTCCAAGGGAAGCTAGTCTTTATGTTCAAGGCAGCTTGCATCGGGAAGAAATCCTGTTCCGTTCGGGATTGTAGGTGGCCGGAGCTGGGTGCCCAGCTGAGGGAGTTGGGCACAAAGGATGGCCTGATTCCAGGGGTAAGTAAAGTCAGCTGCCCAGGTGCCTGATGTCAGTTTGTAGGAGGCCTTTGGCCCTCCAAGGGAAGCTAGTCTTCCAGCTTGTGGCAGCTTGCATCTGGAAGAAATGCTGTTCCGTTCGGGATTGTAGGTGGCCGAGGCCAGGTGCCCGGCAGAGGGAGTTGGGCACAAACGATGTCCTGTTTAGAGGGGTAAGTAAAGTCAGCTGCCCACATGCCTGATGTCAGTTTGTAGGAGGCCTTTGGCCCTCCATGGGAAGCCAGGCTTCCTGCTTGTGGCAGCTTGCATCTGGAAGAAATCCTGTTCCGTTGGGGATTGTAGGAGTCCAGAGCTGGGTGCCCGGCAGAGGGAGTTGGACACAAAGGATGGGCTGTTTCCAGGGGTAAGTAAAGTCAGCTCCCCAGGTGCCTGATGTCAGTTTGTAGGAGGCCTTTGGCCCTCCATGGGAAGCCAGGCTTCCAGTTTGTGGCAGCTTGCATCTGGAACAAATCCTGTTCCGTTCTGGATTGTAGGTGGCCGAGGCCAGTTGCCGGGCTGAGGAAGTTGGGCACAAAGGATGTCCTGTTTCCAGGGGTAAGTAAAGTCAGCTGCCCAGGTGCCTGATGTCAGTTTGTATAAGCCCTTTGGCCCTCCAAGGGAAGCCAGGCTTCCAGCTTGTGGCAGCTTGAATCTGGAAGAAATGCTGTTCCGTTCGGGATTGTAGGTGGCCGAGGCCAGGTGCCGGGCTGAGGGAGTTGGGCACAAAGGATGGCCTGTTTCCAGGGGTAAGTAAAGTCAGCATCCCAGGTGCCTGATGTCAGTTTGTAGGAGGCCTTTGGCCCTCCAAGAGAAGCCAGGCTTCCTGCTTGTGACAGTTTGCATCTGGAAGAAATGCTGTTCCGTTCGGGATTGTAGGTGGCCGAGGTCAGGTGCCCATCAGAGGGAGTTGGGCACAAATGATGGCCTGTTTCTTTAGGAAAGTAAAGTCAGCTGCCCAGGTGTCTGATGTCAGTTTGTAGGAGGCCTTTGGCCCTCCAAGTGAAGCCACATTTCCAGCTTGTGGCAGCTTGCATCTGGAAGAAATCCTGTTCCGTTCGGGATTGTAGGTGGCCAAAGCTGTGGGCCCGGCAGAGGGAGTTGGGCACAAATGATGGCCTGTTTCCAGGGATAAGTAAAGTCAGCTGCCCAAGGCCTGATGTCAGTTTGTAGGAGGCCTTTGGCCCTCTAAGGGAAGCTAGTCTTCCTGTTCAAGGCAGCTTGCATCTGGAAGAAATCCTGTTCCGTTCGGGATTGTAGGTGGCCAAGGCCCTGGGGCCCGGCAGAGGGAGTTGGGCACAAAGGATGGCCTGTTTCCAGGGGTAAGTAAAGTCAGCTGCCCAGGTGCCTGATGTCAGTTTGTAGGAGGCCTTTGGCCCTCCAAGGAAAGCTAATCTTTATGTTCAAGGCAGCGTGCATCGGGAAGAAATCCTGTTCCGTTCGGGATTGTAGGTGGCCGGAGCTGGGTGCCCAGCTGAGGGAGTTGGGCACAAAGGATGGGCTGTTTCCAGGGGTAAGTAAAGTCAGCTGCCCAGGTGCCTGATGTCAGTTTGTAGGAGGCCTTTGGTCCTCCATTGGAAACCAGTCTTCCAGCTTGTGGCAGCTTGCATCTGGAAGAAATCCTGTTCCGTTCGGTATTGTAGGAGGCCGAGGCCAGGTGCCCGGCAGAGGGAGTTGGTCACAAACGATGTCCTGTTTAGAGCGATAAGTAAAGTCAGCTGCCCACGTGCCTGATGTCAGTTTGTAGGAGGCCTTTGGCCCTCCATGGGAAGCCAGGCTTCCTGCTTGTGGCAGCTTGCATCTGGAAGAAATGCTGTTCCGTTCGGGATTGTCGGAGTCCAGAGCTGGGTGCCCGGCTGAGGGAGTTGGACACAAAGGTTGGGCTGTTTCCAGGGGTAAGTAAAGTCAGCTGCCCAGGTGTTTGATGTCAGTTTGTAGGAGGCCTTTGGCCCTCCATGGGAAGCCAGGTTTCCTGCTTGTGGCAGCTTGCATCTGGAAGAAATCCTGTTCCATTCGGGATTGTAGGTGGCCGGAGCTGGGTGCCCGGATGAGGGAGTTGGACACAAAGGATGGGCTGTTTCCAGGGGTAAGTAAAGTCAGCTGCCCAGGTGCCTGATGTCAGTTTGCAGGTGGCTATTGGTCCTCCATGGAAAGCCAGGCTTCCAGCTTGTGGCAGCTTGCATCGGGAAGTAATCCTGATCTGTTCGGGATTGCAGGTGGCCGAGGCCTGGTGCCCGGCAGAGGGAGTTGGGCACAAAGGATGGCCTGTATCCAGGGGTAAGTAAAGTCAGCTGCCCAGGTGCCTGATGTCAGTTTGTAGGAGGCCTTTGGTCCTCCATGGGAAACCAGTCTTTCAGCTTGTGGCAGCTTGCATCTGGAAGCAATCCTGTTCCGTTCGGGATTGTAGGTGGCCGAGGCCAGGTGCCCGGCAGAGGGAGTTGGGCACAAAGTATGGCCTGTTTCCAGGGGTAAGTAAAGTCAGCTGCCCAGGTGCCTGATGTCAGTTTGTAGGCGGCCTTTGGCCCTCCAAGTGAAGCCACGTTTCCAGCTTGTGGCAGCTTGCATCTGGAAGAACTTTGGTTCCGTTCGGGATTGTAGGTGGCCGAGGCCAAATGCCCGGCAGAGGGAGTTGGGCACAAAGGATGGCCTGTTTCCAAAGGGAAGTAAAGTCAGCTGCCCAGGTGCCTGATGTCAGTTTGTAGGAGCCCTTTGGCCCTCCATAGGAAGCCAGGCTTCCTGCTTGTGGCAGCTTGCATCTGGAAGAAATCCTGTTCCGTTCGGGATTGTAGGTGGCCAAGGCCTGGTGCCCGGCAGAGGGAGTTGGGCACAAAGGATGGACTCTTTCCAGGGGTAAGTAAAGTCAGCTGCCCAGGTGCCTGATGTCAGTTTGTAGGAGGCCTTTGGCCCTCCAAGGAAAGCTAGTCTTTATGTTCAAGGCAGCTTGCATCGGGAAGAAATCCTGTTCCGTTCGGGATTGTAGGTGGCCGGAGCTGGGTGCCCAGCTGAGGGAGTTGGGCACAAAGGATGGCCTGATTCCAGGGGTAAGTAAAGTCAGCAGCCCAGAGGCCTGATGTCAGTTTGTAGGAGGCCTTTGGCCCTCCAAGGGAAGCTAGTCTTCCAGCTTGTGGCAGCTTGCATCTGGAAGAAATGCTGTTCCGTTCGGGATTGTAGGTGGCCGAGGCCAGGTGCCCGGCAGAGGGAGTTTGGCACAAACGATGTCCTGTTTAGAGGGATAAGTAAAGTCAGCTGCCCACGTGCCTGATGTCAGTTTGTAGGAGGCCTTTGGCCCTCCATGGGAAGCCAGGCTTCCTGCTTGTGGCAGCTTGCATCTGGAAGAAATCCTGGTCCGTTCGGGATTGTAGGTGGCCGAGGCCAGGTGCCCGGCTGAGGGAGTTGGGCACAAGGGATGGGCTGTTTCCAGGGGTAAGTAAAGTCAGCTGCCCAGGTGCCTGATGTCAGTTTGTAGGAGGCCTTTGGCCCTCCAAGTGAAGCCACGTTTCCTGCTTGTGGCAGCTTGCATCTGGAAGAACTCCGGTTCCGTTCGGGATTGTAGGTGGCCGAGGCCAAATGCCCGGCAGAGGGAGTTGGGCACAAATGATGGCCTGTTTCTTTAGGAAAGTAAAGTCAGCTGCCCAGGTGCCTGATGTCAGTTTGTAGGAGGCCTTTGGCCCTCCAAGTGAAGCCAGGCTTCCTGCTTGTGGCAGCTTGCATCTGGAAGAAATCCTGTTCCGTTCGGGATTGTAGGTGGCCAAGGCCTGGGGCCCGGCAGAGGGAGTTGGGCACAAAGGATGGACTCTTTCCAGGGGTAAGTAAAGTCAGCTGCCCAGGTGCCTGATGTCAGTTTCTAGGAGGCCTTTGGCCCTCCAAGGAAAGCTAGTCTTTATGTTCAAGGCAGCTTGCATCGGGAAGAAATCCTGTTCCGTTCGGGATTGTAGGTGGCCGGAGCTGGGTGCCCAGCTGAGGGAGTTGGGCACAAAGGATGGGCTGTTTCCAGGGGTAAGTAAAGTCAGCTGCCCAGGTGCCTGATGCCAGTTTGTAGGAGGCCTTTGGTCCTCCACGGGAAACCAGTCTTCCAGGTTGTGGCAGCTTGCATCTGGAAGAAATCCTGTTCCGTTCGGGATTGTAGGTGGCCGAGGCCAGGTGCCCGGCAGAGGGAGTTGGGCACAAAGGATGGCCTGTTTCCAGGGGTAAGTAAAGTCAGCTGCCCACGTGCCTGATGTCAGTTTGTAGGAGGCCTTTGGCCCTCCATGGGAAGCCACGTTTCCAGCTTGTGGCAGCTTGCATCTGGAAGAACTCCGGTTCCGTTCGGGATTGTAGGTGGCCGAGGCCAGGTGCCCAACAGAGGGAGTTGGGCACAAAGGATGTCCTTTTTCCAGGGATAAGTAAAGTCCGCTGCCCAGGTGCCTGATGTCAGTTTGTAGGAGGCCTTTGGCCCTCCAAGGGAAGCTCGTCTTCCTGTTTAAGGCAGCTTGCATCTGGAAGAAATCCTGTTCCGTTCGGGATTGTAGGTGGCCGAGGCCAGGTGCCCGGCAGAGGGAGTTGGGCACAAAGGATGGCCTGTTTCCAGGGATAAGTAAAGTCAGCTGCCCAGGTGTCTGATGTCAGTTTGTAGGAGGCCTTTGGCCCTCCATAGGAAGCCAGGCTTCCTGCTTGTGGCAGCTTGCATCTGGAAGAAATCCTGTTCCGTTCGGGATTGTAGGTGGCCAAGGCATGGGGCCTGGCAGAAGGAGTTGGGCACAAAGGATGGACTCTTTCCAGGGGTAAGTAAAGTCAGCAGCCCAGGTGCCTGATGTCAGTTTGTAGGAGGCCTTTGGCCCTCCAAGGGAAGCTAGTCTTTATGTTCAAGGCAGCTTGCATCGGGAAGAAATCCTGTTCCGTTCGGGATTGTAGGTGGCCGGAGCTGGGTGCCCAGCTGAGGGAGTTGGGCACAAAGGATGGCCTGATTCCAGGGGTAAGTAAAGTCAGCTGCCCAGGTGCCTGATGTCAGTTTGTAGGAGGCCTTTGGCCCTCCAAGGGAAGCTAGTCTTCCAGCTTGTGGCAGCTTGCATCTGGAAGAAATGCTGTTCCGTTCGGGATTGTAGGTGGCCGAGGCCAGGTGCCCGGCAGAGGGAGTTGGGCACAAACGATGTCCTGTTTAGAGGGGTAAGTAAAGTCAGCTGCCCACATGCCTGATGTCAGTTTGTAGGAGGCCTTTGGCCCTCCATGGGAAGCCAGGCTTCCTGCTTGTGGCAGCTTGCATCTGGAAGAAATCCTGTTCCGTTGGGGATTGTAGGAGTCCAGAGCTGGGTGCCCGGCAGAGGGAGTTGGACACAAAGGATGGGCTGTTTCCAGGGGTAAGTAAAGTCAGCTCCCCAGGTGCCTGATGTCAGTTTGTAGGAGGCCTTTGGCCCTCCATGGGAAGCCAGGCTTCCAGTTTGTGGCAGCTTGCATCTGGAACAAATCCTGTTCCGTTCTGGATTGTAGGTGGCCGAGGCCAGTTGCCGGGCTGAGGAAGTTGGGCACAAAGGATGTCCTGTTTCCAGGGGTAAGTAAAGTCAGCTGCCCAGGTGCCTGATGTCAGTTTGTATAAGCCCTTTGGCCCTCCAAGGGAAGCCAGGCTTCCAGCTTGTGGCAGCTTGAATCTGGAAGAAATGCTGTTCCGTTCGGGATTGTAGGTGGCCGAGGCCAGGTGCCGGGCTGAGGGAGTTGGGCACAAAGGATGGCCTGTTTCCAGGGGTAAGTAAAGTCAGCATCCCAGGTGCCTGATGTCAGTTTGTAGGAGGCCTTTGGCCCTCCAAGAGAAGCCAGGCTTCCTGCTTGTGACAGTTTGCATCTGGAAGAAATGCTGTTCCGTTCGGGATTGTAGGTGGCCGAGGTCAGGTGCCCATCAGAGGGAGTTGGGCACAAATGATGGCCTGTTTCTTTAGGAAAGTAAAGTCAGCTGCCCAGGTGTCTGATGTCAGTTTGTAGGAGGCCTTTGGCCCTCCAAGTGAAGCCACATTTCCAGCTTGTGGCAGCTTGCATCTGGAAGAAATCCTGTTCCGTTCGGGATTGTAGGTGGCCAAAGCTGTGGGCCCGGCAGAGGGAGTTGGGCACAAATGATGGCCTGTTTCCAGGGATAAGTAAAGTCAGCTGCCCAAGTGCCTGATGTCAGTTTGTAGGAGGCCTTTGGCCCTCTAAGGGAAGCTAGTCTTCCTGTTCAAGGCAGCTTGCATCTGGAAGAAATCCTGTTCCGTTCGGGATTGTAGGTGGCCAAGGCCTGGGGCCCGGCAGAGGGAGTTGGGCACAAAGGATGGCCTGTTTCCAGGGGTAAGTAAAGTCAGCTGCCCAGGTGCCTGATGTCAGTTTGTAGGAGGCCTTTGGCCCTCCAAGGAAAGCTAATCTTTATGTTCAAGGCAGCTTGCATCGGGAAGAAATCCTGTTCCGTTCGGGATTGTAGGTGGCCGGAGCTGGGTGCCCAGCTGAGGGAGTTGGGCACAAAGGATGGGCTGTTTCCAGGGGTAAGTAAAGTCAGCTGCCCAGGTGCCTGATGTCAGTTTGTAGGAGGCCTTTGGTCCTCCATTGGAAACCAGTCTTCCAGCTTGTGGCAGCTTGCATCTGGAAGAAATCCTGTTCCGTTCGGTATTGTAGGAGGCCGAGGCCAGGTGCCCGGCAGAGGGAGTTGGTCACAAACGATGTCCTGTTTAGAGCGATAAGTAAAGTCAGCTGCCCACGTGCCTGATGTCAGTTTGTAGGAGGCCTTTGGCCCTCCATGGGAAGCCAGGCTTCCTGCTTGTGGCAGCTTGCATCTGGAAGAAATGCTGTTCCGTTCGGGATTGTCGGAGTCCAGAGCTGGGTGCCCGGCTGAGGGAGTTGGACACAAAGGTTGGGCTGTTTCCAGGGGTAAGTAAAGTCAGCTGCCCAGGTGTTTGATGTCAGTTTGTAGGAGGCCTTTGGCCCTCCATGGGAAGCCAGGTTTCCTGCTTGTGGCAGCTTGCATCTGGAAGAAATCCTGTTCCATTCGGGATTGTAGGTGGCCGGAGCTGGGTGCCCGGATGAGGGAGTTGGACACAAAGGATGGGCTGTTTCCAGGGGTAAGTAAAGTCAGCTGCCCAGGTGCCTGATGTCAGTTTGCAGGTGGCTATTGGTCCTCCATGGAAAGCCAGGCTTCCAGCTTGTGGCAGCTTGCATCGGGAAGTAATCCTGATCTGTTCGGGATTGTAGGTGGCCGAGGCCAGGTGCCCGGCTGAGGGAGTTGGGCACAAGGGATGGGCTGTTTCCAGGGGTAAGTAAAGTCAGCTGCCCAGGTGCCTGATGTCAGTTTGTAGGAGGCCTTTGGCCCTCCAAGTGAAGCCACGTTTCCTGCTTGTGGCAGCTTGCATCTGGAAGAACTCCGGTTCCGTTCGGGATTGTAGGTGGCCGAGGCCAAATGCCCGGCAGAGGGAGTTGGGCACAAATGATGGCCTGTTTCTTTAGGAAAGTAAAGTCAGCTGCCCAGGTGCCTGATGTCAGTTTGTAGGAGGCCTTTGGCCCTCCAAGTGAAGCCAGGCTTCCTGCTTGTGGCAGCTTGCATCTGGAAGAAATCCTGTTCCGTTCGGGATTGTAGGTGGCCAAGGCCTGGGGCCCGGCAGAGGGAGTTGGGCACAAAGGATGGACTCTTTCCAGGGGTAAGTAAAGTCAGCTGCCCAGGTGCCTGATGTCAGTTTCTAGGAGGCCTTTGGCCCTCCAAGGAAAGCTAGTCTTTATGTTCAAGGCAGCTTGCATCGGGAAGAAATCCTGTTCCGTTCGGGATTGTAGGTGGCCGGAGCTGGGTGCCCAGCTGAGGGAGTTGGGCACAAAGGATGGGCTGTTTCCAGGGGTAAGTAAAGTCAGCTGCCCAGGTGCCTGATGCCAGTTTGTAGGAGGCCTTTGGTCCTCCACGGGAAACCAGTCTTCCAGGTTGTGGCAGCTTGCATCTGGAAGAAATCCTGTTCCGTTCGGGATTGTAGGTGGCCGAGGCCAGGTGCCCGGCAGAGGGAGTTGGGCACAAAGGATGGCCTGTTTCCAGGGGTAAGTAAAGTCAGCTGCCCACGTGCCTGATGTCAGTTTGTAGGAGGCCTTTGGCCCTCCATGGGAAGCCACGTTTCCAGCTTGTGGCAGCTTGCATCTGGAAGAACTCCGGTTCCGTTCGGGATTGTAGGTGGCCGAGGCCAGGTGCCCAACAGAGGGAGTTGGGCACAAAGGATGTCCTTTTTCCAGGGATAAGTAAAGTCCGCTGCCCAGGTGCCTGATGTCAGTTTGTAGGAGGCCTTTGGCCCTCCAAGGGAAGCTCGTCTTCCTGTTTAAGGCAGCTTGCATCTGGAAGAAATCCTGTTCCGTTCGGGATTGTAGGTGGCCGAGGCCAGGTGCCCGGCAGAGGGAGTTGGGCACAAAGGATGGCCTGTTTCCAGGGATAAGTAAAGTCAGCTGCCCAGGTGTCTGATGTCAGTTTGTAGGAGGCCTTTGGCCCTCCATAGGAAGCCAGGCTTCCTGCTTGTGGCAGCTTGCATCTGGAAGAAATCCTGTTCCGTTCGGGATTGTAGGTGGCCAAGGCATGGGGCCTGGCAGAAGGAGTTGGGCACAAAGGATGGACTCTTTCCAGGGGTAAGTAAAGTCAGCAGCCCAGGTGCCTGATGTCAGTTTGTAGGAGGCCTTTGGCCCTCCAAGGGAAGCTAGTCTTTATGTTCAAGGCAGCTTGCATCGGGAAGAAATCCTGTTCCGTTCGGGATTGTAGGTGGCCGGAGCTGGGTGCCCAGCTGAGGGAGTTGGGCACAAAGGATGGCCTGATTCCAGGGGTAAGTAAAGTCAGCTGCCCAGGTGCCTGATGTCAGTTTGTAGGAGGCCTTTGGCCCTCCAAGGGAAGCTAGTCTTCCAGCTTGTGGCAGCTTGCATCTGGAAGAAATGCTGTTCCGTTCGGGATTGTAGGTGGCCGAGGCCAGGTGCCCGGCAGAGGGAGTTGGGCACAAACGATGTCCTGTTTAGAGGGGTAAGTAAAGTCAGCTGCCCACATGCCTGATGTCAGTTTGTAGGAGGCCTTTGGCCCTCCATGGGAAGCCAGGCTTCCTGCTTGTGGCAGCTTGCATCTGGAAGAAATCCTGTTCCGTTGGGGATTGTAGGAGTCCAGAGCTGGGTGCCCGGCAGAGGGAGTTGGACACAAAGGATGGGCTGTTTCCAGGGGTAAGTAAAGTCAGCTCCCCAGGTGCCTGATGTCAGTTTGTAGGAGGCCTTTGGCCCTCCATGGGAAGCCAGGCTTCCAGTTTGTGGCAGCTTGCATCTGGAACAAATCCTGTTCCGTTCTGGATTGTAGGTGGCCGAGGCCAGTTGCCGGGCTGAGGAAGTTGGGCACAAAGGATGTCCTGTTTCCAGGGGTAAGTAAAGTCAGCTGCCCAGGTGCCTGATGTCAGTTTGTATAAGCCCTTTGGCCCTCCAAGGGAAGCCAGGCTTCCAGCTTGTGGCAGCTTGAATCTGGAAGAAATGCTGTTCCGTTCGGGATTGTAGGTGGCCGAGGCCAGGTGCCGGGCTGAGGGAGTTGGGCACAAAGGATGGCCTGTTTCCAGGGGTAAGTAAAGTCAGCATCCCAGGTGCCTGATGTCAGTTTGTAGGAGGCCTTTGGCCCTCCAAGAGAAGCCAGGCTTCCTGCTTGTGACAGTTTGCATCTGGAAGAAATGCTGTTCCGTTCGGGATTGTAGGTGGCCGAGGTCAGGTGCCCATCAGAGGGAGTTGGGCACAAATGATGGCCTGTTTCTTTAGGAAAGTAAAGTCAGCTGCCCAGGTGTCTGATGTCAGTTTGTAGGAGGCCTTTGGCCCTCCAAGTGAAGCCACATTTCCAGCTTGTGGCAGCTTGCATCTGGAAGAAATCCTGTTCCGTTCGGGATTGTAGGTGGCCAAAGCTGTGGGCCCGGCAGAGGGAGTTGGGCACAAATGATGGCCTGTTTCCAGGGATAAGTAAAGTCAGCTGCCCAAGTGCCTGATGTCAGTTTGTAGGAGGCCTTTGGCCCTCTAAGGGAAGCTAGTCTTCCTGTTCAAGGCAGCTTGCATCTGGAAGAAATCCTGTTCCGTTCGGGATTGTAGGTGGCCAAGGCCTGGGGCCCGGCAGAGGGAGTTGGGCACAAAGGATGGCCTGTTTCCAGGGGTAAGTAAAGTCAGCTGCCCAGGTGCCTGATGTCAGTTTGTAGGAGGCCTTTGGCCCTCCAAGGAAAGCTAATCTTTATGTTCAAGGCAGCTTGCATCGGGAAGAAATCCTGTTCCGTTCGGGATTGTAGGTGGCCGGAGCTGGGTGCCCAGCTGAGGGAGTTGGGCACAAAGGATGGGCTGTTTCCAGGGGTAAGTAAAGTCAGCTGCCCAGGTGCCTGATGTCAGTTTGTAGGAGGCCTTTGGTCCTCCATTGGAAACCAGTCTTCCAGCTTGTGGCAGCTTGCATCTGGAAGAAATCCTGTTCCGTTCGGTATTGTAGGAGGCCGAGGCCAGGTGCCCGGCAGAGGGAGTTGGTCACAAACGATGTCCTGTTTAGAGCGATAAGTAAAGTCAGCTGCCCACGTGCCTGATGTCAGTTTGTAGGAGGCCTTTGGCCCTCCATGGGAAGCCAGGCTTCCTGCTTGTGGCAGCTTGCATCTGGAAGAAATGCTGTTCCGTTCGGGATTGTCGGAGTCCAGAGCTGGGTGCCCGGCTGAGGGAGTTGGACACAAAGGTTGGGCTGTTTCCAGGGGTAAGTAAAGTCAGCTGCCCAGGTGTTTGATGTCAGTTTGTAGGAGGCCTTTGGCCCTCCATGGGAAGCCAGGTTTCCTGCTTGTGGCAGCTTGCATCTGGAAGAAATCCTGTTCCATTCGGGATTGTAGGTGGCCGGAGCTGGGTGCCCGGATGAGGGAGTTGGACACAAAGGATGGGCTGTTTCCAGGGGTAAGTAAAGTCAGCTGCCCAGGTGCCTGATGTCAGTTTGCAGGTGGCTATTGGTCCTCCATGGAAAGCCAGGCTTCCAGCTTGTGGCAGCTTGCATCGGGAAGTAATCCTGATCTGTTCGGGATTGCAGGTGGCCGAGGCCTGGTGCCCGGCAGAGGGAGTTGGGCACAAAGGATGGCCTGTATCCAGGGGTAAGTAAAGTCAGCTGCCCAGGTGCCTGATGTCAGTTTGTAGGAGGCCTTTGGTCCTCCATGGGAAACCAGTCTTTCAGCTTGTGGCAGCTTGCATCTGGAAGCAATCCTGTTCCGTTCGGGATTGTAGGTGGCCGAGGCCAGGTGCCCGGCAGAGGGAGTTGGGCACAAAGGATGGGCTGTTTCCAGGGGTAAGTAAAGTCAGCTGCCCAGGTGCCTGATGTCAGTTTGTAGGCGGCCTTTGGCCCTCCAAGTGAAGCCACGTTTCCAGCTTGTGGCAGCTTGCATCTGGAAGAACTCCGGTTCCGTTCGGGATTGTAGGTGGCCGAGGCCAAATGCCCGGCAGAGGGAGTTGGGCACAAAGGATGGCCTGTTTCCAGGGATAAGTCAGCTGCCCAGGTGCCTGATGTCAGTTTGTAGGCGGCCATTGGCCCTCCATAGGAAGCCAGGCTTCCTGCTTGTGGCAGCTTGCATCTGGAAGAAATCCTGTTCCGTTCGGGATTGTAGGTGGCCAAGGCCTGGTGCCCGGCAGAGGGAGTTGGGCACAAAGGATGGCCTGTTTCCACGGGTAAGTAAAGTCAGCTGCCCACGTGCCTGATGTCAGTTTGTAGGAGGCCTTTGGCCCTCCATGGGAAGCCAGGCTTCCTGCTTGTGGCAGCTTGCATCTGGAAGAAATCCTGTTCCGTTCGGGATTGTAGGAGTCCAGAGCTGGGTGCCCGGCTGAGGGAGTTGGACACAAAGGATGGGCTGTTTCCAGGGGTAAGTAAAGTCAGCTGCCCAGGTGCCTGATGTCAGTTTGTAGGAGGCCTTTGGCCCTCCATGGGAAGCCAGGTTTCCTGCTTGTGGCAGCTTGCATCTGGAAGAAATCCTGTTCCGTTCGGGATTGTAGGTGGCCAAGGCCTGGTGCCCGGCAGTGGGAGTTGGGCACAAATGATGGCCTGTTTCCTGGGGTAAGTAAAGTCAGCTGCCCAGGTGCCTGATGTAAGTTTGTAGGAGGCCTTTGGCCCTCCATGGGAAGCCAGGCTTCCAGTTTGTGGCAGCTTGCATCTGGAACAAATCCTGTTCCGTTCTGGATTGTAGGTGGCCGAGGCCAGTTGCCGGGCTGAGGGAGTTGGGCACAAAGGATGGCCTGTTTCCTGGGGTAAGTAAAGTCAGCTGCCCAGGTGCCTGATGTCAGTTTCTAGGAGGTCTTTGGCCCTCCATGGGAAGCCAGGCTTCCTGCTTGTGGCAGCTTGCATCTGGAAGAAATCCTGTTTTGTTCGGGATTGTAGGAGTCCGGAGCTGGGTGCCCGGCTGAGGGAGTTGGACACAAAGGATGGCCTGTTTCCAGGGGTAAGTAAAGTCAGCTGCCCAGGTGCCTGATGTCAGTTTGTAGGAGGCCTTTGGCCCTGCATAGGAAGCCAGGCTTCCTGCTTGTGGCAGCTTGCATCTGGAAGAAATCCTGTTCCGTTCGGGATTGTAGGTGGCCAAGGCCTGGTGCCCGGCAGAGGGAGTTGGGCACAAATGATGGCCTGTTTCCAGGGGTAAGTAAAGTCAGCTCCCCAGGTGCCTGATGTCAGTTTGTAGGAGGCCTTTGGCCCTCCATGGGAAGCCAGGCTTCCAGTTTGTGGCAGCTTGCATCTGGAATAAATCCTGTTCCGTTCGGGATTGTAGGTGGCCGAGGCCAGGTGCCCAGCAGAGGGAGTTGGGCACAAATGATGGCCTGTTTCATGAGGAAAGAAAAGTCAGCTGCCCAGGTGCCTGATGTCAGTTTGTAGGAGGCCTTTGGTCCTCCATGGAAAGCCACGCTTCCAGCTTGTGGCTGCATGCATCTGGAAGAAATCCTGTTCCGTTCGGGATTGTAGGTGGCCGAGGCCTGGTGCCCGACAGAGGGAGTTGGGCACAAAGGATGGCCTGTTTCCAGGGGTAAGTGAAGTCAGCTGCCCAGGTGCCTGATGTCAGTTTGTAGGAGGCCTTTGGCCCTCCAAGTGAAGCCACGTTTCCAGTTTGTGGCAGCTTGCATCTGGAAGAACTCCTGTTCCGTTCGGGATTGTAGGTGGCCGAAGCTGGGGGACCGGCAGAGGGAGTTGGGCACAAAGGATGGCCTGTTTCCAGAGGTAAGGAAAGTCAGCTGCCCAGGTGCCTGATGTCAGTTTGTAGGAGGCCTTTGGCCCTCCAAGGGAAACTAGTCTTTATGTTCAAGGCAGCTTGCATCGGGAAGAAATCCTGTTCCGTTCGGGATTGTAGGTGGACGGAGCTGGGTGCCCAGCTGACGGAGTTGGGCACAAAGGATGGCCTGATTCCAGGGGTAAGTAAAGTCAGCTGCCCAGGTGCCTGATGTCAGTTTGTAGGAGGCCTTTGGCCCTCCAAGGGAAGCAAGTCTTCCTGTTCAAGGCAGCTTGCATCTGGAAGAAATCCTATTCCGTTCGGGATTGTAGGTGGCCGGAGCTGGGTGCCCGGATGAGGGAGTTGGTCACAAAGGATGGGCTGTTTCCAGGGGTAAGTAAAGTCAGCTGCCCAGGTGCCTGATGTCAGTTTCCAGGTGGCTATTGTTCCTCCATGGAAAGCCAGGCTTCCAGCTTGTGGCAGCTTGCATCGGGAAGTAATCCTGATCTGTTCGGTATTGCAGGTGGCCGAGGCCTGGTGCCCGGCAGAGGGAGTTGGGCACAAACGATGTCCTGTTTAGAGGGATAAGTAAAGTCAGCTGCCCACGTGCCTGATGTCAGTTTGTAGAAGGCCTTTGGCCCTCCATGGGAAGCCAGGCTTCCTGCTTGTGGCAGCTTGCATCTGGAAGAAATCCTGTTCCGTTCGGGATTGTAGGTGGCCGGAGCTGAGTGCCCGGATGAGGGAGTTGGGCACAAAGGATGGCCTGTTTCCAGGGGTAAGTAAAGTCAGCTGCCCAGGTGCCTGATGTCAGTTTGTAGGAGGCCTTTGGCCCTCCAAGGGAAGCTTGTCTTCCACTTTGTGGCAGCTTGCATCGGGAAGTAGTCCTGATGTGTTCGGGATTGCAGGTGGCAGAGGCCTGGTGCCCAGCAGAGGGAGTTGGGCACAAAGGATGGCCTGTATCCAGGGGTAAGTAAAGTCAGCTGC